>NW_023655054.1:0-4366 GCF_015228065.2 Penaeus monodon
GGGGGGGCCCCTTCCCCCCACCAAAATGCTTTTTTTGGGGCGGGGAGCTTACCCAGATAGGTTTTTGCAGGGAACCTTTGTCCTACCTCATCCTGGGGGGTTGCTTCTTGTCATTAAAATTCCGGCAATCAATCCTTCGTCCGGAGTCACTGCAGTCCGCGTTTAGGCCGCGCTCCAAACCTTCCCACAATAAACCAAAATCCCGGAGCTGCCTAGGGCCTTTAGTAAGGTCAGACGGGGACTCGGGTTGTGTAACTTTCCATAAATTTATTATCCTGTTAGTTACCTTTTAGGCTTTGCTCCTCTTATTGTTTTTGGGCGCGTGCATGCGAAAGCGTTGGATCACAAGGAGGAGGACGCATCGGCATAAGGCCATCGAGTGTTTTTTCCTCGTGCCCCCCAATCCGGACCTATCCTTGTACAACAGAAATTTCCCATAGGCACTGATACTTTATATGTAGTTTGCACTTCTTATCTACCCTTTTTAAAGGAACGTCGGGTTAATAATCTTTGGGGACGCCGACATTTCCGGTCTATCAAAAAAAAAAAAAAGGGAAATAAGAAAAAAAAAAAAAAAAAAAAAAAATATGGGCTTATTTTTAAAGACTCGTAGTGCTGTGTACCCCCCCCCCCCCCCCTGTCATTCTTTCCTTCTCCATCATCTTGGCCCTTGTGTGCGGGGGCTGGTTGCTATTACCTGGTCATCGATACCCCCACCCCGGCCCGCGGGCGATGGAGGAACCGTGGAACCAGGGATTAGGAAACCCATGCGGGGACCCTCTACAAATTGGCGTACACAGGAAATTCGCGTAACGGGGCCTGGGCGGGACACCGGATGAGGACAGGAAGGGGGACCCGCACAGGCCCGGGGGGTGGGGAGGACCGCGCCGTGGAAATGCGTCTACGTTTGGGGCCCTCAACATTTCTCCGGGGGTCGAGTAGGCACCTTTAGGTGGAGCAGTTATCAGCCCTCAGGGCGAGGCGAGGTGGTGGCAAAAAGTGGGACTCTATAAAAAGTGAAATCTACCTGAGCCGGGGGGGACACCCATTAATCAAGGGGTTTTGGCTAGGCACGGACATCTATAAATAGTGAAATCTACCCGAGCCGGGTGGGCATCCTTAAACAAAGGGGTTGGCTAGGGACTGACCCCTGGGTCTGCCTCACCCCGGCGATAAAAGGAAACGCCTGGAGGGGGGGAGCCGAGGGCAACATTTTGCCCCCACGCCCTAGGCTGGAAGTGACCCCGAAATACCCCAAAAGGGTCATCCGAGTCCGTTCCTTGAACCGCGAACACCTTCCCCCCAAAACCCTTTGGTACCCGCCTCCCCCCGTCACCCCGGGCAAGTCCCTTTTTAAACTATGTCGTCCCTCAATAAACTGAAAACAATACTGGTTTTCCTTTGGGCCTGCCAAAAAAAGGGTATTTTTACTCAAAAAAGACCATTATAATTTCCCTTTCCCAAGGAAAAACGCGCCGGCCCGGGGATCGAACCCCTTTAAATCAATTATCGTGACAGTCCACGTTCTCCACTCGGGCCCCCGCGGCCTTTAGGTCATGGGGGTTCCCTATTTTTCTTTTCATTTAGAGGGGGTTTCCAGGGGCCCTTTCCCCCCGTGTTTTTTTCGAGTCACCATCTCTATTTACCCGGCACTGACTTTGGGGTGGGTTGGCCCCCATGGCTAGGTAGGGAGCGAGGGGAGTTCCTTTCCCAAGGAAAAAACGCGCCGGCCGGTGAGAACCCCAAAAAACAGTTTTTCCCCGTGACAGTTTTGGTCCCATGCTTTAAACCCCTCGGCCACCGGGCCCCCATATGTATGTTAATTATATATATATATATATAATAATATATTTATATATATTAAAATATATATAATATTTGTGTGTGTGTGGTGTGTGTGGGTGTGTGGTATATTAAAAAGTATACACCACACCACACACAACACCACACACACCACCACATATATTTTATATGTATATATTATATTATTAATATATTATATATTATATAATATATATATATGTGTGGGTGTTTTGGGGTTTTGGGGTGTATGAATTGTTTATGCATATATTTTTTTGCATTATATATATATAATTTTATATAATATATATTATATATATTATATATTATGTATATATATATATATATATATTATATATATATAATTATTGGGGAGTATATATATGTTACACATACACACCCCCACACCACCACCACACACACACACCACACAACCAACACATATAATATAATATATATTATAAATATTTATTAATATAATTTTATATACATAATACATATTATAGTATTATATACTCCTATATATACATATTATAATAATTTTAAAATATTACATCATATACTATAATATACATATATACATACTTATTATATACATATATACATACATAATTATACATATGACTACATATATAATCTACTTATATATTATACAACATATATTATTCTACATATATAACAAAATATAAATTATATCAATATACATAAAAATTTCATACTACTATCATTTAACATGTTAACATATCTTTCTTATATACATGTATTACATGTTTTCATATATAACATATACTATTTATAAATAACATATTTACTTAAAAAAGCATATAAACTATGCATATATTACAATCGTTTATACATATACATATATATATACACTATATTGCTATATATATAATATAATATAACCACACACGTGTGTATTATGATTATTATAATTATATATATATTTTAATATATTATATTATATATATATATATATATTATTTTATATATTATATATATAATAATTATAATATATTTATATATAATATACACACCAAAAGTGTTATATTATTTAAAAATATAAAATATTAATATAATAATTAATATATAAAATATATATATATATATACCACTATATATAATTGTATATATTATATATATATTAATAATTAATATATATATAATATTATTATATAATAATTAAATTTTACATGTGTATATTATACATATATGTAATATTTTTTGTTTTTAAATAACATGTTAAACATATATGTAATTACCATATTTATATCACATAATTTTTTATGTTTATGTATATACATTTAAGTATGTTTCTATGTATTTTAAAAATTGGGTATTTAAAATAAAAAAAATATATATATACATTATAATGTATTTTAAAATTTTTTATTTAAATGTACCAATTATACACTTATACATATTATACTATAGTATAATACACATATGTATATATAACATATATGTGTATGTTTATCATAATTGATATACATATAAAGTATTATATGTTATTTATTATATTATTAATTAATAAATAATTATTTGTATTATATTCTATATATGTATATATATTTATATATGTATATATATGTATATAATTTATATTGATTACAATAAAACATGTATATAATACTTCCCAAAGGGAACAACGCCCCGGGCCCGGGATTCAACCCTTAAAACTCAATTACCGTCGTGACACCCAACTTCTAACCACTGGCCACCCGGCCCGGGTGGTTAACGTCGGGCACACACACAATCTCGCAGTTGTGACATATCTCCCTTCTTTTTTCAAAAAATCTTCCAAGTTGGAGATTATTTTGAGAAGGCCACAAATGGAGTCTACACCGAGGGCCCCACTCCGCGGTGATGTGGCCCCAGGGCCCCCCTTCCTCCCCGCCTCTCCCGGCGATCACGGGCCTGCCCCCTTCTGTCGGACTTGGGGTTTTCCGTTGCTCCTCCACCACCCCTCTACCCCCGGATCTTCTCCGGCGTCTCTCCGGCATTCCCGGGAGGCGCCCTCCGCAGTCCGTTGCCCACCAGACCCTTGGGCGCATCCCCCGGCAATGGGCTTCGGTGCATGTCTCGACCCCCAGTTGCTCCCCTGCCATCCCGGTAAGGCAATCACCTATGTCCGATCCCCCAATCCTTTGGGGGGAAACCCCCCAACTGGTCGTTCGGGCGCCCCTCCCCCACCCGGCCTCCTCCGGCATGTCCTCGGAGGCACTCCCCGGGAGTCCGTTGCCACCAACCCCGGGGGAGCATCCCATGCAAATGGCGTTCGGGTGCATGTCTTGCACCCCCAGTTGCTTCTTCGCGCGTCCTGGGGAGGCAGGTCCTCCTGCCAGGGGCCTTCCGGCGCTCCTGGAGGCGACGACTCATCCGGCCGTCCCGGCCGGCGGCTTCTCCGGTGCAACTTTGGGAGGGAGCTCTTCCCCAGCCCGAGCCCCATATCCTTGGCGGGCATCTCCCCAACTGGTCGTTCGGGGGCCATCCCGCACCCACCAGTGTTCCAAGCGGACATCAACGGCTGCTAACTCCTCCGCTTTTTCCCTGCAGTCGCGGCGTG
>NW_023655055.1:0-2500 GCF_015228065.2 Penaeus monodon
TTTTTCTTATCCTCTCTTTTCTTCTCTGTTCTCTCTCTTTTCCTCTCCCCTCCCAAAAAAAAAAAAATGTGTATCGTTTTTTTTGGGTTTTTTGGGCCCAAAAGAGAGAAAAAGAGAGAGAGGGAGAGAGAGGGGGGGTAAAAAGGAAGAGAGAAGGGGAAAGAGGAAGAAGAAAAGGAGAAGGAGAAGAGAGAGAGAAGGAGGGGAAGAGAGAGAGGGGAGAGAGAGGAGAGAGAGAGAGGGGTAGGAGAGGAGAGAGAGGAAGAAGAGAGAGAGAGAGAGAGAGAGAGAGAGAGAGAGAAGAGAGAGAGAGAGAGAGGGAGAGAGAGAGAGAGACGAGACGAGAAAACAAAAGATAATCTAATATTATGCGTAAAGTGATAAACTAAACTTATGTGTGAAGTTTTCATGGCTTTCCCACGAAACGTCTCTTAAGAAAATAACTTTGCGGTTTGGATTTGCAAGTTTGGAGGAAAAATGAGACTTTTAGAAGCCATTGCATCTTCTGCAACAACTGAACTGCAATAAGAGAGTAAATAAAGAAATCAAGAAAGAGATAACAAAACGAGGAGGTAAGTAAACAAAACAACAGTGAAGAAAACGAAATAGAAAAGAAAGAAAGAGGAGGAACTGCGGTAAACGAAAGGATAAATAGACATAAAGACTTATATTCATGCTCACTACATGACACAAAAGAACACACAATACAAAGAAAATCCCAAGAGGAAAATTCATGCAAATGATTGTACTTACACTCAGGCGAAAGATATATAGGTATAAACTACGAATTACAGACATAACGTACATGTTTCCTTCCATACATAAGAGTGAACTATACCTCCTTCTCGAACAGTATGTTACCATTGACTAACAATTATTTATGATTATGTAGGTATTTTTTTTCTAATATATTTAGAAAGTCCGATTCACAACAGCTCGATTCCAACAACCCTTTTTTATACCTTCGTGTAAGAGCTGCCAGATACCACCATCTGGTTGGATAGGATATGATTACAAAAGGAATTCGCGAGAAGTTTTATTCGCGAATGCAAAGTCTCTCGCGTTAGATTTAAAACGAGGTGAAAATCGGCGTTTTTTTTCGAGTGCGGTGAGTGACAAGGGAAGCATGAACAAATTTTGTGTTGGAATTTGGATACTATGTGTATTTTTCTTATTGTGCCCTGGGCATTTTTTTTTTCCATTTTCTTTGTTCGTTTTCTGTGCTTAGTTCGCCACACTTTTGCTATTTGTTTCTTGTTCATTGAAAAAATTTTGATTGTTGCTAATTTCTGTTGATTTTGCTTTAGACTGTGTACTTATAAAATATATATATATATATATATATATAATATATAATATATAATATATGGTTTTTTTGGGTTTTATGGTTGTTTTTATTTGTTTATAATAAAATATATAATACTATGTTTTAAACATAAAATATAAAAAATATTAAAATATAATAAAAAAAAAATTATAGTGCACACAACACAAAACAACAACCAACACACACACACACAAACACAACACACACACACACACACACAAAACCACACGCACACCCACACACACACATCACCCCACACCACACACACACCCCAAATACACACCACCAACACACACCACACACACAAAACACACACACAAAACAAAACACAAAAACACACACACAAACAAACAAACACACACAACAAACACACACACCCCACACAACACACCACCACACACCACACACACACACACACACACACATATTTGTGAGGTGTATATGTCTATCCAGATAAGAAGAGGGGATAGATAAAGGTAGAAACTTACAGATGAAAACACAACGTAAAGAATATAGATACATTTCCTATGAATCTCGATGATGCAACATTTTTAGCATGCGTAAAATAGAAAATCTAAAAAAAAAAAAAAACAATCTAAAAGAGAGAGAGAATGCGAGAGAATGCGAGAGATAGCGAGAGAGGGAGTGAGAGAGAGAGAGAGGGGAAGGGGAGGGAGAGAGAGAGGAGAGAGGGACGGAGAGGAGGGAGAGGACCGAGGAGGGGAGAGGGGGAGGGAGAGGAGGGAGAGAGAGAGGAGGGGGAGAGGGGAGAGAAGCAGGAGGGGAGGAAGAGGAGAGAGAGAGGGGGGGAGAAGAGGGAGGGGAGTGAGGGAGAAGAGAAACGAGAAAGAAAAAAGAGAAAAAAGGAGAAAGAGAAGGCAAGAGGAGAGAAAGAGAGAGAGAGGAAGAGAAGAGAGAGAGGCAGAATGAAGGAGAGAGAGGAGAGGAGGAAGGGGACAGAATGGTAGAAGAAGAGGAGGCAGAGGGGAGAGAGAGGAGAAACGAGAAATAGACGGGGGAGAAAAGAGGAGAGAAGACGGGTGGAAGAAAGAGGAAAAGAGAGAGCAGGAAGAACAAGAAAGAGGGAGGGCGAAAAGATGAAAGAGAGAAAGAACAAAGAGCATGGAGAAGGGAGACAGAAAAGAGAAGAGAGAAAGAAAACGAGGAAAGAAG
>NW_023655056.1:0-4366 GCF_015228065.2 Penaeus monodon
AATTTATAATAATATATAATATATTATATAAAATATATATAAAAATTTATTATTTTATGTGTATATTATATATATATAATATATATCATATATTATATAATATATATTTGAATATGATATGATATGAAAATAATTATATAAATTATATAATATATAATATAAAATATAATTTGTATAATTAAAAAAATTTGGCTATTCATAAAAATAAAATATAATATATATATAATGTAACATATAATATATATATATATAAAATTTTATATTATACATTTTACTATCTATCAATCTATCTATCTATTTAATATATATATATAATATATATATAATATATATACTATATGTATATTATATATTATATTATAATAATATATATATATATACAAATATATATGGTGTGTGGGTGTGTGTGTGGTGGGTGTGTGTGTGTGTGTGTCTGTTTTTTGGTGTATTGTATTACTACATAAAAATTATCTAATATATTTTAAATTGTGATATTAATATATAGTATAATATTATATAAAATTTTATATTTTATTAAATTTATCTATTTTTATTTTAATATATATGTATTTTTTTATTATATTATTTTTTATACAATTTTATTAATTTTATATTATATTAATTCTATTTATTTATAATTTTACCACAACACCACATATAAAGGATATTATATATAATATATATATGTAATATTTTAATATTATTAATAAAAATATGTATTATTATATAATATATATATATATATTAGTTATATGTTATATATGTATATAATTAATATATAAATAGATAATTTATATAAATAAATATTTATATATAAATATTATTGATATTTTTAAAAAATAATTATTAATATTTTATATTTATATATATATTATATATATTTTTTTTTTTTTTTTTTTTTTTTTTTTTTTTTTTTTTTTTTTTTTTTTTAGGGTGGGTTTCATGTTTGAGCCCGTGGTCACAGCATGATACTTAATTTTAGTTTTCATGTTGCGATGCTCTGGAGTGAGACGTGCAGGGTCCCCAGCTCCCCTCCAGGGAGTTTGCGGTTTTCCCTTTTTTAGGTAATCTTCTCTCTATTTTACCCGGGCGGGACCAGCCTGACTTGGCGGGCCCCGGGCCCCAGTGGCTAGCAGGGAATCGAGGTGAATTTCCCCGCCCAAAAAAACAACGCGCGGCGGCGACTCGAACCCTCGAACTCAGATTGCGTCGTGACAGTCTTGAGCGAGCTCAAACCACTCGGCCACGCTGCTTTTGGGATTTAATATATAAAACATAAAACACACATATATAATTAAAAATATAATTTATATATAATACATTTTAATATTGATATATTATAATATATTATATTAATTTTTAAAATTTAAAATATATATATATATATATATATATAAAATATATATTATTATATATATATAATTTTATAATACACAAATAAATATGCAAAACACACACACACACCAACACCACACAACACACATATATAAATACATATATATTTATATATATATAATATATAATTTTATATATTATATATATATATCATATATATATATTTTTTTATAAATATATATAATATAAAAATTTTATATATTTTAGATATATTTTAAATATTATATAAACCATATAAATATGCATAACACACACACACACAAACACACACACACATAATTTTAAAAAATATACATATATATTATATAATATATATATATATTATATTATATTATATAAACATATATATATTTTTTTTTATAAAAAATATAATATTTATTTATATTAAAATTTTATATATTATATATATATATTTAAAATTTTGGTGGGTGTGGGTGTATTTTAATACTATATATTATATTCTAATAATATATTGTTTATATAATATTTAAAATTTTTTATGTATATATAATTTTTTATATATTTTTATTTTATATTTAAAATTTTACATTATATATATATTAATTTATATATATTTTATTATATTTTAAAATAATTTTATTTTATTAGTGTATATTATAATATAATAATATATATTATATAATATTATATTATCAAACACACAACACCCACCACACACACCACACAACAACATTTATTAAAATATAATATAAATATATATATATATATATATATATATATATTATATATATATATAAATAGATATATTATATGTAAATAAATATATTATATATACATATATATATATATATATATATATATATATATATATTGCATATATATAATATATATATATATATATATATATATATATATATATTATATATATAATATATATATATATATATATATATATATTTTTTTTTTTTTTTTTTTTTTTTTTTTTATACATATATATATTATATATATATATATTTTATACATACATATATTATATATTATATTGCTACGCTAGTGGGTCTTTTTCTCTGTGCGAAACATGAAAATATGAAAAGGATGACCTGGGCATGTGTTAACATGAAGGGACCTGGGCAAACATGACGCAACTGGCTGTGAGCGGAGGAGCGGAGGAACAAGCCAAGAGACGGAGTTAGGTGCTGCTCCTGTGAAGACCTCGTGTGTGCCCTTGTGACCTGATAAACTTTGTGTTGCCCTGTTATAAGCTGTATCGTGCAGTGTGACATGCTGGTTTCCCCCTGTATTGTGCCTATAGAAAAGTGTACGGGTAAATAAAGGAAAGACTGTCATTTTGTGTTTATTTCGTGCCCTGCCTCTCCAGGTGGCGTTTCCCCTCGTGGTGTTCTGGGGACGCTGTGGTGCTCGGTGCCTCTTGGAGCTGTTCAGTTTTCACGACCCTGTGGATAGCACGCCGTCTGCCTAGCCTGCCTTGTGTTGGTGGCAGAGATACGAGGCGGTCGGCGTAACAATATATATATATATATATATATATATATATATATATGTATATATATATATATATATATATTATACATATGTATAATATATATTTTTTATACATATATATATTATATATTATATATATATTTTTTTTATACATACATATATTATATTTATATATATATTATACATATATATATTATATACATATATGCATATTATATATATATATATATATATATATATATATTGTTACGCCGACCACCTTGTCTCTCTGCCACCAACACAAGGCAGGCTAGGCAGACGGCGTGTTATCCACAGGGTCGTGAACACTGAACAGCTCCAAGAGGCACCGAGCACCACAGCGTCCCAGAACACCACGAGGGGAAACGCCAAGTGGAGAGGCAGGGCACGAAATAAACACAAAATGACAGTCTTTCCTTTATTTCCACAAGTTATTTACCCGTACACTTTTCTATAGGCACAATACAGGGGGGAAACCAGCATGTCACACAACACAATACAGCTTATAACAGGGCAACACAAAGTTATATCAGGTCATAAGGGCACACACGAGGTCTTCACAGGAGCAGCACCCAACCGCGTCTCCCCTTGGCTTGTTCCTCCGCTCCTCCGCTCACAGCCAGTTGCGTCGTGTTTGCCCAGGTCCCTTCATGTTAACACATGCCCAGGTCATCCTTTTCATGTTAACACATGTTTCGCACAGAGACAAAGACCCACTGGCGTAGCACTATCCCCCCCCTATCAAGCAGACGACCCGTCTGCTCTGACATATCTAAACCTGAAACAAACTACAGAAAATTTAAAGAAAATCAGTTCTCAGAAACACAAAAATCTTTCATCCAGCGTGGCTTTCTTCGCTCTCGCTGGGGTCGCTCTGGAGGAGGTGTGGGCAGCAGTAGATTGGCAGTGGCAGCCAGAGGGGTATCTCCTGTCCCAAGACCTGGCTCATGGTCAACACTGACGTCTGCTGCATCGCCCTCACCGTCCAAATGCTCGTCCTCATCTCGGTCAGCGTCTGCCATGTCCTCATCGCCGCTACTGGGGCTAACTTCTTCTTTTTCACCATGGCTTCCATGGTAACGCCACAGCCAGTCCACGTGGACAACAGACCGTCGTTTTCACCCTCTGCGAATTCGATAGGTGACATCAGAGAGGGCCGCTACCACCGTGTATGGCCCTTCCCAGGGGCTCTGTAGCTTCGGCGAGAGCCTCGACTTCCGACGCGGGTTATGCAGCCACACTCTGTCACCTATGTTGTACATCACTTCCCTCATGCGCCGGTCATAGGTCTCCTTCGCCAGGTTAGCGGTGCTCCGGTGCGCCAAGTCCTCGAGGAAATCAGGCAACGGCCCCACACCAACCAACTCCTTGCTCCCCGATGACTCTTCTGGACGCTCCACTTCTTCACAAATGCCCAGCTTTGCACCAGCTGGCACCTTCTGGGCCTTATCAGAGAAGTTAGCTACTAACACTGTAACTAACCCCTCCC
>NW_023655057.1:0-4365 GCF_015228065.2 Penaeus monodon
TATCATATATATCTATATTATTATATATATATATATATATATCATTATATATATATGATATATCTAATATATATATGTATATATACATATATATATATCTTCAGTATATATATACTATATATCTATATATATATATATTATTATATAATATCTATATCTATATATTATATATATATATATATACACGTATAAATCCGTAAGCCCAGGAGCCTCGTCCCAACAAACAATTTAAAAGTGTAACTTTTAACTCCCTCGACGCCGGCCAGCGAGGCAGACCAAAGGGCGCCGCTCACCCACGTCACCAACACCCCCTAAAATGCTAAACGGAGCCGGATGAACGAAACGTAGTCCCGTGACAACCTCTTTCTAATGTTCGAAATGACATCGAAAAATCCTAATCTGAATGTATAATCTTGTAAAAAAAAAAAATAATAATTTTAATAAATAAATAAAATAAATAAATAAATAGAGGGTAAAATGTACTGATAGCACCTAAAAGCTATCGACGTAAAAAGCCAACAGAAATCCTGAGTGGAATCCCGACTGAGGGCCACACCTATAAAAATACAAAGGCCAATCCTGCATGCCGGGTGCCGCTGCTGAGGGATTAAATGATAGAAAAATTACCCCAAAGCTTAAAGTTTTCGTACGGCAGCTAAGCGCAAGCCTGGTGGAAGGGGAAAATCGTCACTGTGGAGTAAATTTCGCTCTGGCTTCCTAATACGAAAAATAAATAATAAATCGCATAGTGGGTTAAAGAATATATAAAAAGAGACGAAGTTCAGCAAAATCATCAAATCATATCCTAATGTCGTTCTTTGATAACGGCAAATGTTGTGAAGACTGCAAAACAACAACTTGTGGGTGTCGCGGCCTTCGATGCTCACTCTCTCGCTCTAGAAACGCTTAAATGGCACGCTTAACCTGCTTAATATCCAGAAAATTGATTTAAAGATATTATACCTCAAGACGTTAAACGTAATTGGATTGCTTACAAAATATGCAGGTAATTAAATTAAAAGCAAAAACGTAGATAGGGAAAATTATTGGCTGAAATCATATTCATAACGTGATACTCCCCTAATAAAACTATATACATAATATATATATATATATATATATAGTTTTATTAGGGGAGTATCACGTTATGAATATGATTTCAGCCAATAATTTTCCCATCTACGTTTTTGCTTTTAATTTAATTATCTGCATATTTTGTAAGCAATCCAATTACGTTTAACGTCTTGAGGTATAATATCTTTAAATCAATTTTCTGGATATTAAGCAGGTTAAGCGTGCCATTTAAGCGTTTCTAGAGCGAGAGAGTGAGCATCGAAGGCCGCGACACCCACAAGTTGTTGTTTTGCAGTCTTCACAACATTTGCCGTTATCAAAGAACGACATTAGGATATGATTTGATGATTTTGCTGAACTTCGTCTCTTTTTATATATTCTTTAACCCACTTTGCGATTTATTATTTATTTTTCGTATTAGGAAGCCAGAGCGAAATTTAATCCACAGTGACGATTTTCCCCTTCCACCAGGCTTGCGCTTAGCTGCCGTACGAAAACTTTAAGCTTTGGGGTAATTTTTCTATCATTTAATCCCTCAGCAGCGGCACCCGGCATGCAGGATTGGCCTTTGTATTTTTATAGTGTGGCCCCTCAGTCGGATTCCACTCAGGATTTCTGTTGGCTTTTTACGTCGATAGCTTTTAGGTGCTATCAGTACATTTTACCCTCTATTTTTTTTATTTATTTTATTTTATTTATTAAAATTATTATTTTTTTTACAAGATTATACATTCAGATTAGGATTTTTCGATGTCATTTCGAACATTAGAAAGAGGTTGTCACGGGACTACGTTTCGTTCATCCGGCTCAGTTTAGCATTTTAGGGGGTGTTGGTGACGTGGGTGAGCGGCGCCCTTTGGTCTGCCTCGCTGGCCGGCGTCGAGGGAGTTAAAAGTTACACTTTTAAATTGTTTTGTTGGGACGAGGCTCCTGGGTCTTACGGATTTATACGTGTTTTATATATATATATTAATATATATATATATATATATATATATATATATATCTATATATAAAATATATATATATCATTATATTATATATAATAAATTTTTATAAAATTATCATGTATATATATATATATATAATTATATATATATATTATCTATGTATATAATATTCTATATATATATATATATATATTTTATCTATTATATATATATATATATTTTATATTATATATTATATTTATATATCTATTTTATTTTATATATATATATTATATATATTATATTTATATTATATATATATATTATATTTATTATATATATATATTATATATAATATATATATATTTATAAACTTAATCTAATATATCTTATATAATATTATATACATATATAAAAATATATATTATTAAATATATATATAATCTATATATATTATATCATATTTATACATATAATCTATATATACATTATATATTATATATATATATCTATATATATATTTATATATCTATATATATATATTTATACATATATATTTATTAATCTTATTTATATATATAATATAATTATACTTTATACATATATATAAAATATATCCATATATATACTTTTATATATATAAAATCTATATATACATATTATACTATTATATATATTTATATTATATATATATATATATTATAATATATTTTTAATATATAATTTAAAATATATATACATATATATCTATCTATATTATAATATATATAATTATATATATACTCATATATACTATATATATTATTATTTATATATTATTATTATATATATATATATTATATATACTATATTTTATTAATCTTTTATATTTTCTAATCTATATTCTATATCTTATATCATCTATTACTCTTTCACATTCTCTATATATATTATATACTATATCTTATCTATATATATTATCTCCTCTCTATATATATTCTATAAATATATATATATATATTATCTTATATATATCTTATCTATTATATATCTCTATCTCATTTTAAAATCTTAAAATCATCTATATTATATATATACTTATCATTCTATATGATATATTCATTTTATATATTTCTATCTATAATCTTTCTATTAATATTTTATCTTATATTTTTATATCTATTTCTTATATATATATATTACTATCTTTTTATACTTCTTTTATCTCCATATATATTCTATTTATATTTCTATATTCTCTCTCTCTATATATATCTCTTTTATCTTTTCTTTTATCTTTCTCTTCTCTCTTTCTATTTCTCTCTTATATATCTATCTATTCTCTCTCCTATTTTCTTTCTCTTTCTCTCCTCCCATCTTTTTTCCTCTTCTATCTTTTTTCTTTTCTCTCTCTCTCCCTCTCTCGGCCTTGCTCTCCCCTTCTCTTTTCTTCTCTCCTCTCCTATCTATCTCTCTCCCCAAACCCCCCTCTCTCCCATCTCTCCTCCTCTCCATCCTCTCCCCCCCCCCCCCCCACCCCCCCCCCCACCCTCTCCCCCCCCCTTCCCTCTCCCCCTATCTCCTCTCCCCCCTGTTCCTATCCCTTCCCTCCTCCCTCTCTCTCTTCACCCTCTCTTCTTCTTTCCCTATCTCTCCCTCTTCTCTCTCCCTTCTTCTCTTTCTCTCTCTCTCTCTTCTCTGTTCTTCTTCTCTTCTCTCTTCCTATTTCTTTTTCTCTCTTCCCCTCCTTTTCTCTTCTCTCTCTCTACCTTTCTTCTCTCTTTCCTTCTCTCTCTCTTCTCTCTATTTTTTTATTTATCTCTCTTTATCTTCTGCATTTATTCTCTTCTAATTCTATCTCTTCTCTTATATTTTCTTCTCTTTTTTGTATTAATTTACTTTTTTTCTCTCATCTTATTTTTCTATATATACAATATTCTATCTTTTTCGTATTATCTATAATAATATCCCTACACCCTCATTCTCTCCTCTCTCTCTCCTCCCTCTCTCATTTCATCTCTATCCCCCTCTATCTCTCTATTCATCCTCTCTCTCTCTTCTACTATCTCACTCTCCATTTCCCTTTCTGGTCTTTCTCTCTCTTCTTTCTTTTGTCTTCTGTTTTGTATTTTTTTTTTTTTATTTTTTTTTTTTGTTTATATATTTATTTTCTTCCTTTTATTTACTTTATTTTTTATTTTAATACTTTTCCTTATTTTTAATTATTTTCTTTAAAAATTATTATAAATTTTTATTTTAATATTTTTTTTTTTTTTTTTTTTTTTTTTTTTTTTTTTTTTTTTATTTCGTCCATTCCTTTTATGTTTTTCTTCTTATTTTTAATTCCCTTTTTTTATTTTTTTTTCATTTGATTATTTCCTAA
>NW_023655058.1:0-4365 GCF_015228065.2 Penaeus monodon
TTGGGGGTTTTTTTTTTTTTTTTTTTTTGTTTTTTTTTTTTAAAATATTTTTTTTTTTGGGTGTTTAAAAAAATTTTTTTTTTTTTTTTTTTTTTTTTTTTTTTTTTTTGTTTTTTTTTTTTTTGGTTTTTTTTTTTTTTTTTTTTTTTTTTTTTGGGTGTTTTTTTTTTTTTTTTTTTCCCCGCCAAATCTTGTTTTTTTTTTTAAAAATGGGCCGCCGTTTTTCCCTCAAAAAAACCCGGCCCTTGGGATTCGCTGGGAAAGGTTAAACGGTTCGGTTTAAAAAAAAAAAAGGGTTTTTTTAAATTGTGAGGAAAGGTTGGGGGGGTTTTGGGGGCCCCACGGAGGGCTCTCAAAAATTGCCCGGCCCGGGCCCGTCCCACACTTGCAAAAATGCCCAAAAAAAAAATTTTAAATTTCAAAAAATTCCAGAAAAATTTTCCCATCTTTTTAATATGTTGCCAAAAATTTACATTTTAGGAACCAATAATCATTGCCCAATATCATCAAAAAATAAAAAACCCGTTTGATAACCCTGCCGGGAGGGGCGCGGGGGCTCCGGGGGGCCCCCATCCCCCCAAAAATCACCTCTGACCCTTTTCCCCAAAACCTTTTGATAACCCCTTTTCCTTTCAGAACACCTGACACTTGCCCATAGTGGGAATGCTTTATTTAAAAAACCCACCCCCATAGAGAAAAAACCCCTAATCCCGAAGGGGTGTTTGGGGCTGGCCTGATGACGTCACCGCGTCCTCGGTACCCTTTATCCCGACGGCGGCCATGCCACGAGACGCGCTACCATCCCGGCCCCAGGGGTGGCTTGGGCATCCGTGGTCAATTATTTGATGTAAAACAGAAGGTCACTGCCAAAGGGAAATGTTTTAAAGTTTATTGAGGTTAGCGACTGCGGGGAAGCATGAGTTTTCAAAATTAATGAATAAATTTTTGACAAACCCACAGTCTTACTTGAATTTTCTTTTAGTTACTGAAGGGAATCTTTTATTTTATAAGACCCAAAAAGCAACGTTTTTCCCAAAACAATTGTTTCCTGTTGGCCCTTCCTTCGTTACTAAAATAGGCGGCAGAAATTTACTAAGTTTTAGCTAAGTTAAAACGGGAGTCATAACAAGAAACTTTACACATAACTTCAATAGCGATGAAAGATTCTTCTGCAAAACAAAAAGCAGTTTTATCGCCGGCAGTAAAAGGCAAAGTAAAATGGTTAACCCTTCGAACCAGGACACCTCAAATACACAAAGGCCATGGAAGTGGGGGAGCCCCCAAATGTCAGGATGTGCAGGACCTTAAATATAAACGGGTAAATATGAATAGAACCCAGTTGCTCTGCCTTTGTGTGGGGCAGCCCGCGGGGTGGTTAGATGGCCTTTTAGGTAAACCCCTTCTGGCCCCTTTTAATTTTATTTTTTGTTGCTGTAGAAATTTGTTTGTTTTTGATTTTAATATTGTAAACGAGTTGGTTTTTTTCCATTTTGCTTGAAATAATTGTTTTACTAATTCTCTCTGAAAGGTAATTTTTTTTTTTTTTTATAATTGTTTCTAAATATCTTATTAATTTTATTTTTCACTTGACTTTTTCATTCCAGATGTATTATAAGCATGTTGCGATTTCTGTCATTAGCCACAAATAAAGCAACGATTAATGCAATAAACGTATTTTTTACGAACCCTTAAAGGGGGCCAGTGATAAAAAGGGCTTAAAAAACCAAACCCTTATATAACCTTACCCCGTGATTTAAAATTTTTTATGCAAGGGGGGTTTAAAATTTAAAATTTATTTTTTATCGTGAACCAATCGCTAATCGTTTTAAATTTTGACAGCCCTGTGATGTTAGTGACAATAGGATTGGTGGGTTAACTACAGCTTGAAAATAGAAATTTCCCCTTTGTTAGTGTTATGCTTTTAAGGGGGTTTTTGAGTGCCATGTTATTTTATTAAAATTTACTAATGTTTTATTTTTTCATGTGAGAGTTCGTTCAGTGTATATATTATTTATTCACGTTTAATAAAGGGAAATCTGATGTGCTACGAAAAAGGTTTAGAGGGTGCGAGAAGCCGGGGGAAGGAAAAAAACGGTTCGGAAAAAAAGGTATTAGGGCTGCATAGGAGGAACCCAAACCCCTTTTTTAATCTTATCCTTCAGGGCCTCCATTTCAAAGCTCATGATTTTTTATGTATATTAAATCGAGATGCTACAGTTTTTTTTGGGCGTTGCTTAGTTTTGATAAGAGAAAAAGATAATTATCATGGATACAAAGAGGATTATAACTCAATTATCATTGGGTTTTTCATTTGTATGACGAAGATAGTTGGAAATTTTAAAAAGGAGAAGACGACAGACAGACAGACAGACAGAAAAATCAAGACAGAGACAGACAAATCGACAGAAAAAGACAAAGGAGACCAAACAGTGGTGCAAAGCAAAAAAATGGTTTTGTGATAGGCAACAGAAAAAAACAGGGCCACGAAAAGGAACAAAAGCAGAAAAAAAATTAAATAATACATACAGACAGGGATACTAGTGGTAAGGACATAAGGAGATAAGGAGGAAAAAAAAAAAGATAGAGGAGGAAAAAAAAACTTTAAAAAGGGCTGAGAGATTTTTATTAATATGCGACGAAAGGATGAGACTCATAAAAGCATACTAAAAATAATCGTTTGTCAAAAATAAAAAAGGGGGGAAGTCTACCTTTTTCATACCGACAGGGGCATGTGTGGTGAAAAGGGGGGGGGGGGGGAGATAAGAGGAAAACCCTGAAAAAATACGGGTTTTTTCCCCTTTCTGAACGGAAATCGGTCTGTTAATAACCGTGAACCTGTGAAGTTTGGGGTCCCAGCTCTCCCTTTTACCGCTCCTCTGATTTTTTTTTGGTAAATGCTACTCTATACTATTATTTTCCCCCACGAACGTTTTTTATATGTTATATTTTAGGGATTATATTTTTAAAGGGGGGGAACAGGGAAAGGTGGTGGCACCCGTAGGTAGGGAGGTGTAGATATAAAAAGGTAGTAAAAGAGAAATAGGACATAGAGAGGAATAATTTACAAGAAAAAAAGTTGTTAACAATAGGAAGTAGATAGCGGATTAAAGTATGATTAAACAAAAAGATGGGTGGTCCATATTTGATAATAGATAAAATTTCGAGGGGAAATTTTTTTGGGAAAACAATTTGCCGGTTTCTATGGGCCCAAAGAAAACAGACAAAAGACAACAGACAGACAACGGACCGGGGGACAGTGGGAGAGAGGCAAGCATACAGAGAGGGAAGGATTAATAAAAAAAAATATCACACGAAAATGAACTTAAAGGGGGGAAATGAGTGTGAGTGTGTGTGAGTATGAGTATAGGTGTGAGTGTGTCTGTGAGTATGAGTGAGTATTGGTTTAAGAGTGAAAGTGTTTATAAGTATGAGTGTATGAGTGTGAACATGAGTGTGAGTGAATGGTAGCATGAGCATGATTATGAGTGTGAGTGTGAATGAGTGAGAAGAATAATGTGTGTGGATGATTGTGAGCATGAGCATGAGGAGATGAGTGTGAGCATGCTTATAAGTGTGAGTATGAACATGAACGTGATCTTGAGTGAATGAGCATGATCATGAGTGAATGTGAACATGAGTATGAGTGTGAATGAATGTGAGCATTAGTATGAGTGAATGTGAACATGAGAACGAGTGTGAGTGAGTATGAGTGTGCATCCCGAGCAAATGCACGATGGGGTGGACAGAACCTGACGTGCGTGTGCGAGCCCGGTGACAGGTACGGGGGTTGGCTCAGGGGAGGGGGGAGGGGGAGGAGGGGGCACTACTCCGTCACATGTCAGCGGCCGGGTGACAGTGGGGCTGACTAACTCCAAAATTTTCGCTGATAGGCTAATTCTCGCTATGCTATATTCATCTTTATATCTCTTTTTAGATATATATTTTGCGTCTCACTTTTATAAATATCCATTTCTTTTTTTTATCTAGTTTTATTTTCCCTTTTTTTTATTTCACTTTTTACTTCTATAAATATCCATTTTTTTTTAGATGTATTGATGTGTTTTGTGATGATAGGAGGGTCTTATTTCTTCACCATTTTTCTTCCTATGAAAATGTGCGTAAGTCTATTTTCTCAAAATTTTCGTTCGAGTTTCTGCAACTTTTCCCTTTCTGTTTCCACCGCATTCGCTTTTGCACGGCTGTAGTTTGTCATTTCGTCGCATTTACCGTAGGACTTTCCCACCCCACCCCCACCCTCTTGCCAACCCCCTTATCACCCCTTATCCCATCCCCTTGTCACTTTTTTTTTTTTTTGAACTTTTCCCATTCCCCCCCCCCCTTCTTCCCTCCCTTTACCATCCTCTT
>NW_023655059.1:0-4364 GCF_015228065.2 Penaeus monodon
GGAAAAGGGCTCCCTTTTCAAGTTCCCTCTTCCCTGAACAAAAACCAACCCAAAGGGGGGGGTTTTTTGGGTTTCATCCCTGAAAAAAAGTGTTTGTGGTGTGTGTGTGTGGGTGGGGTGTGTTTGTGTGGGGTGTGTGTGTGTGTGTGTGTAATATAATACGTGTATGTGTATATTTTGTGTATATATATATATATATTAGATATATATATATATTTATATATTATTATATATATATATATATATTATATATATATATATATATATATTTTACATACAGAGCAGCCAGGATTTATTTACCCTAACAAATACAATATAAAATTATATATATATATCTATATAGAGATAGAGATAGATAACTATATAGATATATATATATATATGTGTTTATATATATGCATGTGTGTGTGTGTGTGTGTGTGTGTGTGAAAAAGAGAGTGTATGTCTGTGTGTGTATTATATATATATATATATTTTAATATTATATAATATATATTATATATATAATATATATATATATATGTGTGGTGTGTATGTGTTAAATTTTGAAATATATTCATAGATTTAATATGTATTGTGTTTAATGTATATGTGTGTGTAAAAAATATGAATGAGAATTAATAAACTGAAAATATAATTGATGTACATCTTTTGTATTGTGAAGACATTATTATCATTCAAAAACCTTTCTACATGAAAAAAGGTGCCTATATATATTTTAATAAAATTATATATATATATATATATATATATATATATATATATATATATATATATATATATATATGTTTATAATTATCCACATACACGCCACACACCACACACGCACGCACACGCACACGCACACGCACACGCACACGCACCGCACCGCACACGCACACGCACCGCACACACCACATATAGGAGTATTTTTACCCCCTCCTCCCCCTTTCCTCTTCAGACCTGAAGATGGAATCCAGGTGGATTCGAAACTGTAGTCTCATTTTCAATAAATCTAGTTTTTGTATTGTGGGTTTTTCTTCCATTGTATCACACGGAAGAGTGTTTGTTATTCACACCCCACACCACACCACACAACCACACGCACACAACACCACACACACCACACACAACAACACACACACACACACACCACAAATATATATATATATTTTATTATAATATAATATATTATATATATATTATATATAATATATAATAATCATGACTGTATAATCATATTCAAACAATGAACGTGCATAAAATTAATTCATACTGGTAAAACCAGTAAGAAAATGAAACAAAATATAGATGGTCATCAGACGTTATATATATCCTGTGTAAAAAATACGAGTTTAATATTTATGATTTAATAGAATATTTCGTAATGAACAATCGGTAAGAAATTGTCCTCCCGCTGATAATAGAATCGCCATACACTGAAGCTGATAAGCTATCCATGAGATAAACCACCCCAGATATGTTTCAGAAAAGGTTTTCAGTGCACTGCAAGGATTGGTGCTGCGGCTTTTCTGTTATTGATATCCATATTAACATTCAAAGGCGCACTAAAGCAGCCGAAAATTTACAGTTGACCCTTTTACAGAGATAAAATCATAACCAAAATGTCCTTCAATTTTCTTCTTAAACTCTGCCTTTTGTGCAGTGCTGCAAGCTGCTTCCAATTCAAAAAAGGGAAGAAATGTTCTGGCTTTAATAGTGATCGCAGAATCCATTATTTTTCCTTGTGAATGGTACGTAAAAAAAAGACTTGGGCGAGCGGTTTATACAATCGAAAACACACAAGCGCTTAGTGGAAAAAACGACAAGATGCATCAACAAAAGACTTTCTTGTTGCAATTCTAAAAAATCTAAATATTGAGGTAGAATTTTTTTTAGAGAGGAGGGGAGTAATACTGCCACTGCTACAATCATTTTCGTTATATGATTGCTAGAAAGTAAATATATTGATTGTAACTTAACTAAATCTTTATCAAAAATTGGGCCTAATTCAGGCGAAATACTTGTATCTATATTATAGGGTCGCATATCAATGATAATCCCTTTTTCTCCAAAATAATAAATTGATTGTAGGCGTCCTAACCATGTATACGGAACTAGACAATCAGGCGGCGGCGACGTTGGACGCGACGCGATGGGGTTCCCGAAGCGCCACAACAGGCAAGGTTTGAGACTTGCAGCGTAGGCAGACGTTGTCACTGAGGACAGACATATTTCTATTGAAAATTCTCTTTTTAATAGCGATAAATATCAATAATAGTAATAAACACATATATCCCTCCACACACACGCGGACACACACACACACAATTTTGCGTGTTTATTTTTATGTGTGTGTGTATATATATATGTGTGTGTGTATATATATATATATAAATATATATAAAATATATATATATTATATATATATATATATATATGTGTGTGTGTGTGTGTGTGTGTTGTGTGTGTGGTGTGTGTGTGTGTGTATATGTAATCATAACTTGTTTAAAATTACTGGAGTTACTGAATACATGAAATGTACACATCGCCAGATAGCAGTTTTCGCTTATCATAAGTGGCTGAAAACTCTCCTCCGAAGCTTTATACGAAGAGAATGGCCAGGCGGAAGGACACTTCCTGATACAACCACATGCTTTGATTTGCAGATTGCGTGTCCAAAAATCACTTCGAACCGCCCGCACGCAAAAATCGGGGGACTCGGGTCTGGCCCCAAGGGAACCCGACGCCCCACCTTCCCCTCGTGGGGGAGAACGAACCAGTCTCGCTGAGGAAAAGGGACTCGCGAGAACAAAAGTGCGCACGCTGTTCATTCAAAAGGGAAATCTGGAAAAAGCAGCAGTTCGATTCCGGGGACGGCCATCCCCCCGGCTGGAGGGGTTTTGGGTGACGTCGGGCTCCAGGTTCAAGGTCTGGGGGGCGGGGGTGGGGGGCCCCTCTGGATGTGGAGGATGACGTTCGAGCCGAGAAAGTCATCGTCAGAGGGGGCAACGTCCCTCAAAATGCAGGGAAAGTAAGTTGGTGTGTGTGTATGTTTTTATGTCTATATATATATATATATTATAATAATATATATATATATTATATATAATATATTATTATATCTGTGTGTGTGTGTGTGTGTGTGTGTGTGTGTGTGTGTTGTGTGTGTTGTGTGTGTGTGTGTGTGTGTGGTGTGTGGTGTGGTATAATATATAATTGTATATATCATGTATTATATTATATATTGAAAAAACATGATTAAAATGTATAATATGTATATTATGTATTATGTTATATTGTATTAAAATAGTAATATTGTATATTATAGTATTAATGTATATTAAAATGTATATTAAAATATTTTATATGTATAAAAATGTAATTTATAGTATTATTGTTTATATATGTATATTATTTATTATATTTTAATATATGTTATAATTATATTGTATAAAAATGTTTTATATTTATATATTTATATATATGTTATATATTATATTATGTAATATTTTTATAATAATTTAATTAATATAAATTAATATAGTATATATAATAAATTTTATAATTTTAATTATTAAATATATAATATGTAGTATTATTATATTTTAATTATATATATTATATATATATGTATATATATATTTATAATAATATATATTATATATATATATTAATTTTATATTAAATTTTTATATGTATATATATTTATATATATTATATATATGTTATATATATATTATATTATATATAAAATGTTATATATATTATATTATATATTATATATATATAATATATATAATATATACTGTGTTTGTGGTGTGTGTGTGTGTGTGTGTGTGTTAGTGGGGGTGTGTGTTGGGGTTGTGTGTGTGTGTGTGTGTGGTGTGTGTTGGATACATATATATATGTTATTTATTTTTAAAAATGTATATATATGTATAATACATGTATATTATGTTTATATGTTATTTTTATATATATATATATGTATTATATATGTTATATATGTATTTATATGTATTTAATGTTATATTATATATAGTTTTAGATCTTTTGTTAATTTGTTATTTTATTGTTTATTGTTTTTATTTTTTAATTATATTGTATTATATGTTTATTTTATATATATGATAATATTGTAATATAGGTATTATTGTTATTTGTTATAATGTATAATTTTTTTTGTATATATTGTATTATTATTATAATTTTTATATATTGTTTTAGTTAAAATTGTATATATTTATTTTATGTATATATTTATTTATTTGTTATAATAATGTTAAAATTTTTTTGTAATTTAAAAAATGTTTTTTTATATGTATTTTTTTAATTTTATTTTTTATTTTATATTTTGTATATATATTTTATTATATTTAATT
>NW_023655060.1:0-4364 GCF_015228065.2 Penaeus monodon
GCCTCCCCGGGGCTATCCCTTAAAAGGGAGGCCCGGCCTGTCCGTCTTAAGGCACCGATAAACTGTACGCGGGTTCGCTCAATTTCTGACTTTTTCCCTTCTCTTGCCTCTTGCTGAAGCGGAAAAGTACCCTCTCATCGAAGGGGTGGGCGCTTCGCCCCCGCCCGGGTGCGAGAAGTTTAAACGTCGTCTCAGGACTCCAGCTGACCACTTCGAGTAACGAGGCCCCGGCCCCTTTAGCCCTAACCCATACCCCATTTTTCCTTTAAAACCCAAAATTAAGACTTTTTTTTTATATTTTAATAATTAAAATTTTTCTAAAAATAAACCAAAAATTTTTATCCATAAAATAAACAAAATTAAAAAAGAAAACATTTTTATTTTTGTATACTTTAACTTTATTAGAACTTTTTCCCACTTTTTTTAATCAAAGCTTTGACAGATTAAAAATGATTTTTAAGAACACATTGTCTTTTTTACAGAGTAAGGCATAGCTGCTTGGCCCCCACAAATTTTTTTTCTAGGGAAATTTAATACTTTAACAAAAAAAATGGCGCACTGAAAATTTGGGGTACAAGAAAATTAGGGCCCAATGTCTCATTTGGAAAAAATTCTTTTTTATTCTCTATTTTAAAAACACAATTGATCTTTTTTACTTTAGTTCATTAAATTTAGGCGAAAAAAAAAACGGGTAAAGCCCCTTTGGAAATTATTTAAAAAACCCCTCTGGGAGACGGTTTTTACCCTAGAATCTTTCATTTTAAACGTGAAGCACTATTGGGGGGTTTTGCCAAAAAAAGGGAAAACTCTTGAATTCCTTAGAAAACCCTATATACCTACCTACCTAGTTATAAAAAAAACATAGGAGGTGTCGCCATGTGCCTACACTCCATATCAAGCAAGATAAAAACGATATTTATGGGAAAAAATTAAAACAAATTAGGTTTTGAGGGAAAACGGGTAAAGAATTGTTTATCTTATTATAGCAAAAATAATCTTGAGCTTCAACGGGACCCCGCCCGGGGGAAACCATGGCCAGACAGGTCATTAGATTGGAAACGGTTCCAAACCAAAAGTATTTCTATCAAAATTATGGGTTTGTATGTGCTCGCATGAGTACTACATATTAAATTTTACAATTGGCGTTATCTAATCAAATTTTAACGGATTGGGCAAAATTACTTTATTTAATGAATATTGGGGAAATTCAGACTTTTCCAATGGGGGAGATTACAGTCTTCGGATAAACTTTTTTCCCTTGACGACCGTTTACTTTCCTAAATGAACTGTTTTTCAGTAAAAATAATCCCCAAAAAAAGCTCATGAAATATCCAAATTTGGAAGAGTAGATTTTTTTCCATGCATCGTCCCCAAACCGCCCCCGTATTGATACGTAGTAATACAGCATAGAAAAAATATTATGTTTACCTAGACAAATTGAAAAACTTTAATTTTGGTACTTTTTTTTTATTAAAGATATCTAAAATTTTGGGGCCCCCTTCCTCCTTTAAGCCTAAGCACGTGCAAGTTTGCAAAGGGACCGCCCTGGGGAGGTTTTTCTTCCAACTGATTATTTTTTTTCTTTGTTTCAGACACACACCACCACACACACACACACAAAAACACACCCCCACAAACACACACCACACACAACACACCACCACCACACACACAAACCACACATAACACACCCCACTACAACACCACCCCACACACACAAAACAACCAAAAAAAAAAAAAAAAAAACTAAATATATATATATATATATATTAAAAATTTAAAATTTTTATATATAATATATAATATATATAAAACATGAAAATTAAAAAAGCCACAATAAGAAAATAAACTAAACCGTAACGTTTCGTGCACTTCCCGAGTTCCCATTCAGACGAATAATTAACCAAAATAGGTTTTGGGTAATTTCTTATCTAAACAGGAACTCGTGAAGAAGATTTTGTTTCTTTTCTGTGCCGCTGTTTCCTTTCCTATTTGTCAAAAAATTTCTGTGTTTGTGTTCATATCATGTATGTTTTGTAAGTATTAAATATAAAATATATATAATTATATATAATAATATATAATTTTATATATAAATATAATATAATTAAAATATAATATATAAATATATAAATATATATATATATATATATATGGAATAATTTAACACACCACACACACACACAAAAACACAAAACACAACACACAACAACCACACACACCCAAAAAAAACAACCCCAACCACACACACCACACACATAAAATATTATATAAATATTAAATATAATATATAATATTAATTTTTATTTATTTGTTTATATATTTAAAATTTTTTATTTATTATAATATAATTTTATATAATATTTAAAAAAAAATATTTTATTATAAAATATATATATTTAAGGGGAAATGAATTTAGTTTAAAAAATTAAATATTTTTTTATTTTTATTAAAAAATATTTTTTGTTTATATTCAGCATTTATATATATTATAAAATTTATATATATATATATTCTATATAAAAATTATCATATATATAATTAATTTTAAAAAATATATAATAATAAATTATTTAAAATTTTTATAATTATATAATAAAAATTTAAAAATATATATATTTTAAAAAAAAAAAAAAAAAAACAATAAAAAAAATTAAAAAAAAAAAAACAAACAAAAAAATAATATATTAAATAATATAATATAATTTTATAATATTAAAATAATATATAAATTTATTTATTTTATTTATTTTTTTTTTTTTTTTATTATTTATTTATTTATATTTATTATTTTAAAAATATATATATATATATTAAATAATTTTAATTTTATATTATATATTTTATTAAAATATATTATATATATATATAATTTTTTATGTATTTTAAAATTTTGAATTATTATTCATATTAAAAATATATATATATATATATAAATAATTATTATTTTATAGGATATATATGCATATTTTTGCATAATAAAATTATATATATATATAAAATAATATATATATAATAATATATATATATTATAACTTTTTAAATATATTTTTATATTTAATATAATTATACAACACACACACCCCAAAAACCACACACAACACACACACCACACACACACACAACCCCACACACAAACACACACACCACACACACCAAAACACCACACACCCACACACATTATATTAATATTATATATATATATAATAATAATATAATTTTTAAAATCAACAAAATACTTTTTACTTAAAAGTAAACATCCTCTAGGGCTTGCGATGTTTAAAGGGAATCGGAAAAAAAATATACCCACAATTATAAAAGTTTTCCTTAAAAAATCTTCCCCCAAAAAAAACGAACAAAAAAAACAGTCCCCCCCCCCCTTTACCTTTTCTAAAAACTAGATATTTTTAAGGGGTTTGTTTGGAAAAGCATGCATTTGTTTACAAACCATCTTGTCCTTACATTATCATTATTTTCGCTATTATTTTCCGTCAAAAACATTTTTTATTATTTTTTAGTACCAATAATTATTTAATTTATTTTTATCACACCCGTTTTTATTATTGTAAAACTATTGCTATTGGTTTTCTATTTTTATTTTAAATTTTTATATTTTTCATTTTATTGTTTTTATTATTATCATTATTATTTTAATATTATTATTATTTTTATTATTATTATTATTTTTAATTTTTTATTTTTATTTTTATTTTTTTATTAATATTATTATTATTATTTATTTTTATTATTTTATTTTATTTTTTATTACAGTTGATATACTTATTATAATTGTTATCATCACCATCACCATCATCATCATCATCTCTCATCACTACATCATAAGTAAATATAATTTTTTTATTTTTTTATTTTTATTATTTAAAGTTGTTGTTGTTGTTGTTGTTTTGTTGTTGTTGTTGTTGTTTTTGTGTTTTTATTTTTATTTTAAAAATTATATTATATTTTTTATTTTTATTATTTTATCATTTTATTTATTATTATTATTATTATTATTTTTATTATATTATGATTTGATATTTTATTTTTATTTTTTATTATTATTATTATTTTTGTTTTTATTTTTATTATCATTTTTTATTTCTAGCCCGTGGTTTTTTGTCTCGTGCAAAAAGTTTAACAGAAAAGGTACCTGGAAAAACGCAACGGCTGTGAGCGGAGGAGCGGAGGGAAAAAGCCAAAAAGAGGGGGTTTTTGGGGGCTCCTGTGAAACCTCGGTTGCCCTTGTGAAACCCCTTTTAATATACTTTAAACTGTTTTTCCCCCCTTTTGGGTTAATTTTAAAAGCTGTATTTTTTTTTTCCCCCCCCCCCCCTTTTTTTTTCAGTGGGGTGGGCCCATGCTTT
>NW_023655061.1:0-4364 GCF_015228065.2 Penaeus monodon
TCCTTTATAGTCGTTTTCGAGCATCCACACATGGTAAGGGTTGTTATTAGGTTATTGGGATTGACGGAAAGTCTGGTTTTCCCTTTGGATTCGTGTGTGTGTATAAATTTAATGTTTACTTAGAATCAGTAATGAACGTAGTTAATTATTTTCGGGGATTTATCTCTGAAAGCATCCCACACACACAAACACACAAACACCACACACAAAAAAAACCCACACACACAAACACACACACAAAAATAAACACACAAACAAAAAAAAAACACAAAACACACAAAAAAAAAAACATACACCAAACACACACCCACACAAACAAAAAGCGACAAACACACAGACACAACACACAGACACAAACAACAAAAAAAACACAAACACAAAAACACAAACTCACCAAAACACACAAAAACACGCACATACACAACACACACAAACTCACAACACACACCACTAACGCACACAAACACAAAAACACGGACCACACAAACACACACACTAACAAAACACATAAATAGACACACAAACTACACACACACCAAGAAAAATTTTGAAAATTCAATTGGAACTTTTATGGGAATTTACTTTACCATCGTAGCCAGGGGCATTTATCCTTTCCACCCGAACCCTTCTTCCACTAACACATAGGGACTGACGGGAAAAGGGATCAAGAGCATTATTTAAACATCAGTTACTTCATCTAATGCATGTGTTCTACTCTACAGATCGAAGTATGACCGATATCTGTATAAACTGATGTCGGCATTTTGATCAGCAATTTTGGCGCAGTCAGCTAATTTATCTTTCACTTCTATAATATACGGATACGTAAAAATGCTGGTCCCATTTACACTTGGGTTTTTCCACAAAACTTTCAGAAAGACAGTGGCCCCCTCACAGTATCACCATAAAGCAGTTCAAAAGAAAAGCTGTATGGTCGCTCGGGAAATTTCCCCTCAATGCGAAAAGAGTAGCTTTAACCCATTCCAACATAATATGGACATCGAATGAAACATTTCACTAGAGGGAAAGTTTTCCTGTATGCCCAAGATAATAGAAACTCTAGTCCACTGACATGATGTCAGGTCAACCCGTCTGGAGTAAGTGTTTCAGCAGCAATAACAAAAACAGCCGGAATCTCGGAGCTTTGTCGAGAACCAAGAACCTTGATGGTGCCACAAGTTAAGAATTTACCAGGCGAGTTGTCATCAAAAGAAAAAATTTATGCTAGAACTAGATTGTCGTTGAAAGCAAAAGGGTTTTAAGGGCAACGTGGTCTGATGTGCCCGACTTCACCACAACCATGACATGTTACTTTAGATCTCGGGGCTTTTCCTCAGCTTCCTCTGGATCCAATTTTTTTGGTCTGACCATCCTCTTACCTCTGTGGAGACGGTTTGTTCGATTTCGGTAAGATCCATGAGCGGGAAACCCAAAGTACCCCTTGCAAAATACAGCTTCATCAGGAGTAGACGTGGTTTCTCTCAGAAACATGCCATATCTGGGGAAACGCAATACTTTAGCTGGTCTAATATCATAAAAGAATGTGAATTCTCAAAAGTTTTTCTCTGTGTTACTGGCCTCCACCCATAAAATTGAACACCTTCCTAAATTATTAACAAACTATTTAAACTATTTCACTAGCTTTGATTTTAGCAGAGTGGAAGTCAACTCTGTAACCATCTGGAGTTTTAGCAAAACTATCAAGACTTTTTTTTCCATAGCTAAATAACCTTTAGTTATCTCAGGCAATAAACTTGCTTTAACATCTACTGCTTTCCCTGTCAAAAGGCTGCCTAACCTCACGGCATAGCTTCCCTTCTTTAAATTTAAAAAGTCAGCCACTCTTTTAAACCTTATTACATATAAAAAAATTCTTCACTATCAAGACTACAGGTAAGCTAGGTCTCACAGAATCCTCATTGAATACTGGGGTGATGGCGGCATTATTACTGGTACGGATTTTATTTTCAAGTTCATAGTGGGTCCCTACTTGGATTTTTGTAACGCTCTCTTTACCTCCCTTTTTTTTTTTCCTGTAGAATTTTGCCGTTTGCTCACATGATGGGACAGAGCATCACCTGAAGTCCTTGGGTATCTGTCTGCCTCACCAGTGTCTCAAAATCTGCCATCATTAAATAAAAAAAATAATAATTTCAATATAAATTAATTTAATACAACACGGAATCACACTTTGAACAAATCTCATCTCCAGGCCCCAAGGACGATCAGGGGAGGGTGCCCGTGCCTGGCCTGTGCCTCCTGGTTTCTGGCCTGTGGGTTGGCCTGTCCTGGCTTGAGCCTGTCTTGTGCCTGGCTTCCGCGAAATATACGGTGAATATGGTTTGGCAAACCCAGAACTACCAATCCTACTCACTGCGCCCCTTGTGAATAATTAGGTTCTTATCAATGGGCCTCGTTTCGTCTCGGGCTAAATCGAAACCTAATTCACCCTCGTCTATTTATTTCCTCCAAAAATTATAAAACACATTCCACACACAAATTTTTTGTACTTCCCTTTTATTTTACCCCACTTCGCTTCATTTCCAGTTTCACTTTTCCCTGCTTTCAGGGATAAATCCCCGAAAATAATTAACTTTTACGTTCATTTACCTGATTCTAAGTAAACTTTAAAAATTCTATATACACAAAAGACACCCAGACTTCTCCATCAATCCCAAAAACATAATTAATAAACCCTTCCCATGTGGATGGTCGAGAGCGACTAAAACGAGACAAGAACCCATACTTAGTGGCCCCCACCTTCGCCCATGCCCACGGATGGCCAGCCCACCACCTTTTTCCCCTTGCCAATAAACGAAACTGAACACCTGACCTACTGTTCAAGGAGGGCCCCAAAATCTTGCTAATATCTCCCATTAGCGATCTTTTAAATACGAAAATTTCATTCCTTTACAATAATTTTTGTCATATGTTTGTGTTTTTGTTTGTGTGTGTTTGTTTTTTTGTTTGTGTGTGTACTTGTTTGTGTTGGTGTCTTCCCCGTCCGAGGTGTTTGTGTTCGTGTGTGTGTTTTGTGTGTGTTTGTGTGCGTGTGTTCGCGTGTGTGTGTGCGTATTTTTTTATGCGTTTGTGTTGTGTGTATGTTTGTGTGTGTATGTTTTTTGTGTTTTCCTGTTTTTATGTGGTGTGTTTTGTTGTGGGGTGTGTTTGTATGTGGTGTGTTTTGTATGGGGTGTGTGTTTTTTATGTGGTGTGTGTTTGTATGTGGTTTTGTTTGTATGGGTGTTTTGTATGTGGTGTTGTTTGTGGTGGGGTGTTTGTTGTGGTGTGTGTTTGTATGTGGGTGTTGTTTGTATGTGGTGTGTGTTTGTATGTGGTTGTTTGGTGTGTGTTTGTATGTGGTGTGTGTTTGTATGTGGTGTGTGTTTGTATGTGGTGTGTTTTTTGTTTTGTGTGTGTTGTTTGGGGTGTATATGTGTGTTTGTTTTTTTGTTGTTTGTGCGTGTGTTTGTGGGTGTGTTTTGGGGGTGTGTTTATGTGCGTGTGTTGTTGTGTGTGTTTATGTGTGTTTATTTTGGGTCTCTTTGTGTGTGTTTTGTGTGTTCGTTTGTTTGTGGTTGTGTGAGATTGTTTTGTGTGCATGTGTTTGTGTGTGTGTGTTTTTTTTTTGTTTGTGTATGTTTTGTGTGTATTTTTGTGTTAGTTTATTTGTGTTTGGGGTGTTTTTTATGTCTTTGTGTGTGTGTTTTTTGTGTGCTTGTTAGTGTGTGTGTCTATGTGTTTGTCTTTTGTGTGTGTTTTGTGTGTGTGTGTGTTTTGTGGTGTGTGTTGGTTGTTTGTGTATTTGTCTCTTTTTGTGTGTTTTTGTGTGTGGCATGACACAGGGCTGTGAAGCATGAACCTCCAGTGTGTTTCTCACAAAAACCCCAATACACATACCATTTTTCGGCGAAGGGTCGGGTTGAGTCATTAATTAAATAAAGAAATAAAACATCGCAAGATAATTGAAGTAAAAGGTGCACACTGAAAGATTATACAGAGAAGCCAAAGAAACACAGAACACGGTAAAATAATATAAATGAAACCTACTAAACCCAAACCGTTAAAAGCTAGCAAAAGAACTAAAATGAAAAATACAAACATAATAAAATGAAGGATAAAAACTCAAAATTTTTATTTTTTTGTGTGGGACAGTAAAAAAATGCTGGGAATTAAGTAAAATTGACAGTAAAGGACTACAGGAACACAGGAAAATACAAAGCAGTAAAAGGAGCAAAATAAATGGAATACTAAAACAAACAAACTGATTTTAAAAACGAAGGGAACACTAAGAACACAAAATAGTAAAATTAAACCAGGAAAAAAATCAGACCCAAAAAGTGGAGGCTATACATTCACACATA
>NW_023655062.1:0-4363 GCF_015228065.2 Penaeus monodon
TATATATATATTTTATTAAAAAACAAAAATAAAATTATAATTAAAATTTAATAAAATTTTAATATATATATATTATAATACACACACACACACACACACACACACACACACACACCCCACCACCACCCACACACACCAGACAACACACACACACACCAAACATAATATTTTAATAATATTTATATATTATATATATTATATACAACACAATAATATATTATATATATAAATATATAATATAAATATAAATTTTAAATAATTTTATATATATAAATTATTAATATTATATTATATAAAAAATTTATATATTTTATATTTTAAATATATATATATATTGCACATACACAAATACACCCACACACACACACACACACACCCCACACACAAAAACACCACACACACACCCACACACACACACACACACAAAACATATAATATATTATATAATTATTTAAATATAATATATATTATATAAAATTTATAAATACATAATAATATATATATATATATATATATAATAATTATATATATATATATAAAAATATATGGGGAGAAAAGAGAGAGAGAGAGAGAAAGAGAGAGAGAGAGAGATAGATGATAATAGATATTTGTGTATGGGTGTATGTTTTTTGGGGTTGTTTTTATTTGTTTGGTGATTTTGTTGTGTGTTTTGAGTGAGGAGGGGTGTGTGTGTGTGTGGGGGTTGTGGGTTGTGGTGTGTGTGTGTGTGTGTGGTGTGTGTTGTGTGTGTGTGTGTGTGTGTTGTGGGGTGTTGTGTTTTTGTTTGCGTGTTTTTGGTGTGTGTTGTGTGTGTGTTGTGATATTATATAATATTTTTAAAATTATATATATTATATATATATAAATATATATATTATATAGCGGGTTTGTGTATGTGGTGTTGTTTCCTATTTATATATATATATATATATATATGTATTATATTATATATATATATTATATAATATATATAAAATATGTGTGTGTGTGGGGTTTTGTGTGTGAAGTTGTGGGGTGTGTGTGTGTGTGTGTGTGTTGTGTATGTGTTTGCGTTTGTTTGTTTTTTTTGTGTGTGTGCGCGCGCGGCAGCGCGCCCCGCGTGTGTGTGTGTGTGTGTTTGGCGGTTTTTGTGTGTTTTGTGCGTGTGTTTTTTTTTGTCGTGCGGCTTATGTGTGCATAAAACAAAAAAACTGAAAAAAACCCCGTGCAAAATTAGATTTTAAGGTAAACAAATTGTTCTTTCGAAGGAAGCTTTAAGATAAATTCCTTTTATATGAAAACACCAGACCGATCATACCCTTAGCCATGTTTTAAAAATGACCCTTTAAAATAACAAAACAATTAACAAAGTGATTTTTTTAATTTGTCCCGAAAAAAACCCCAAAAAAATCAAAGTTTGTTTTTATTGCATTTCGTTTCCACGGAAAGCATCGTGTTGACAAACCGTCCCAAAGATGAATACTGAAACGTTCTGAATTTAACTATTAAAAGGAAATTTCTTTTTTTTACATAAAATGAATAAATAAGTTTAAAATATGATATAATAAAATTTATATAATGATATAATGTGATGAGAAAAATGAAAAATTAAAAAAATTATAAAAAATTTTAAAAATTTATTGAAAACAAAATAAAAATTATGAAAAAATGAAATATAAATAAAAATAAAAATAATAAAAATTTTAAAATTGAAATAAAAAAATAATAATCATAAGATATTAATGAAAATAATATACTACTCTATACTACAAATAAAATAATAAAAATGAAAAAAATAATTAAAAAAATGAAAATGAGAAAATAATGAAAATAACAAATTATTTTGTCTTATTACATTATGACTTTGTCATTTTTATTTTATTTTATTATCTTATTATTATTATTATTATTATTATTATTATTATTATTTTTATTTTTACCATAAGCACTATTTTTATTTTTTATTTATTATTTTTATCTTTATCTTATTGTTTTATTATTTTATTATTTTATTATTATTATAATTCTTTTTACCTCACATTAGAGTACAATCATCATCCCTACTTTCTTTTTTTTTCCAGTTTTTCCCCTCCTCTCTCCCTGCCGTCTATCTCCCAGAATACAAAAAAAAGGGTAAAAATGCTACCCCTTTTGGAAACATCTCGGGTGTTGTCGTACAGCTGGGGGTCCCCTGGGGAAAAGGAGCTCGGTGAAATCAGGCAGTTTTGTCAGGGCGGGAGTAGAAAAACATATCCTGAACGTTGCTTTTGGGGTATAGGCCAATACTGTTGCAAAACGACAATTTTGTTTTCCCTGTGATTCGGCGGGGTTGCCATTGAGAAATTGAATAAAGGGCGTATGGGAAATTTGGGGAAAAAAGGGGAAATGGAAACTCGAATGAGAGGAGGAAAAAATCATGGATAGCGAGAGGAAGCGACGAAACTGCAATGGCCTAAAAGTTTTGGGTCTTCCCTCTTACTTCTTGATCGTCCTGGCGGTGGGAGTGTGGGTGATACTTCGGTTTTCCAACGCAACGGGGGGCTGGTTATGTAAAAGCCGATTGTGTGTTTTAAAGTTATGTCTGTTTTATCATAAATTTATTGGGAATAATCCTTTTGTGCACCGACATTTTAATCTGTAAAAAATAATATCCGCTAATATCCAATTTTGCCACCAATGTTTTTGTTACGATTGTATACCGCTTAACGTTAAAAAGCAACAATAGGAAAATATTTTCTTGCAAAAAGGTGCGGGACAGAATGAACCTCGATATAGTGAATTATCCGGTTTAAAGATTTTTTTCTTTTTTTTTGTGATGTTTTGCTCACTCGATTGGTGGATAACTAATGTGGAATGTAAGTATAATTCACTACCAGGTCAGGTGACAGAATTAATTTTTCGAAAAATCTCGAATCGATTTTCTTGACTGTGACCGGATGGTTGTTATGTTCACTGCTTAAGAGGCGTATTAATGAAGATCGTATTCAGATTTGGATTTTCCATAAAACCTCGCGTTTACATATTAATAAGTTTATAGAATCTTCCCTTCTTCCTTAGAATATCTGTGAATAATAAGACGCAATCTTCATATTATGACCCGAACGTGGAAAGGGTAGAGGCACCTGATATAAGCCTTATATTTGATAACAAATGACCTCGTTTGCATTTTCCCAGGGTTTATCTAAGGAGACAAGTATCTACTGCCAGAGCGTGCGAACCTTTATCTCGGGAGGAATAAAAACTCATATAATTTCATAATTTTAAATATTATTCCCCGTTATACTAATTCAAAATGACGCTGATAAAATCCATCGCTGGAGCTGCGAAGAAATGTAATAAACGGTTTTACTTCAATTTAACAAGTCATTTATTATGTAGGATAGAAATTCCCTCAAAAACAAGCCTTCATGGGTTCACCAAATTGCTCCGAGAAACGTTTTCGTTACATGTATTTAGCATCTAAACGTTTTTTTTTTCCCTTTTCCTTTCATATGGAAACAGTCGAAAATCAGCTTTCCTTACTGATAATGTTTTTGGCCTAAAGTTAAATAATTCTGGTGAATTAGGTTTTCATGTGTGTACTTTTTTTTTTGTTTTTGCTTGGCCAAGTAAATGAAATATCTTCGGTTTCATGTGTGGGGGAGTATTTACTTATTATAAAAAAATCTGTCGCGTCACCAGCTAATGGTTATAATTGGGGACAAGGAAGTTTTTTGGTTCATACGGCGACGTTCGTGAAATCCCAGAAAGTTTAATGTAAAAACAAATAAATACGCTAGACATGCGAAGTCATAAAAGCACTATTGAAAAATAAAAGTGGCCCAAAGTGGTAAAAAATGGGGTGAACGCCAGGGGATAAGTGGACAGAAGGGAGGGAAGAAGGAAAAGAAAAGGAAGGGGGAGAAGAAAAGACCCAGCAAAAACGAGGTGAAAGGGGTGGGGGGTGGGGGGGTTCGCGGGGTACATTTTTTGGTTCGGGGCCCTGCTCTATCGATTAAAATTGTTGCATTATTTTATATCCTCTTTTTTTTTCTCACTCAAAATTGACATCTTGATTTTTCGGGCGGAAAATATATTGTCTTTTAAATAATTTCCAAACATATTTAAATAAAAGGTATAAATTTGCCTTTTGGTTTTTAATTTTTTTAAAAAACTAATAGGGTCTGGGTTTGGTCTGACAATACTGCATGGGCGTTTTTTTTGAAATGTTTCCCGCCAAAAAAACCGGAAAAAATTCAAAAATATTTCCTTTAAAAAAAAGGGGAACGCTTGGGGGCCGGGGTAAAACCCCCTTTTTTCCCCATAAACCCGGTAGGGTATTTTTTTTTTTTTTTTTTTTTTTTGGGGGGGAAAATTTTTTTTTATTTGCAAAAACCCCCCATTA
>NW_023655064.1:0-27500 GCF_015228065.2 Penaeus monodon
ATAATATATATATATATATATATATATTAAAATATATATATATATATATATATATAATTATATTATATATATAAAAATATATATATATATAATTATATATATATAACTATATATTATATATATATACAGGTTTAATTTATGTTACATGTACTGATATATGTTAATATATTTTAATATAAATATTATATATATATATAATATAAATATATATTAATAATATATCATGTATGTGTGTGTGTATTTTTAGTGGTTGTGTTTTTCTATAATATATATATATATCAATAAATATATATTTATAAATTATATATTATATATTAATATATTATTATATGCATATTGTATTATGATGTGGCCAGCCTATTTATATATATATATATATATTAAAATTATTAGATATTATATAATTATATATATAATATAAAATTACAGAAAATATTATATATATATACATATTTATGCATAATATTTTTTAAATTATATAAATATATATATATATATATATAAAATTATATTTTTTAAAACTTTTTTCTCTTTTGTGTGTGTTTATTTATTAATAATAAAATATATTATATATATATATTATACACATTATTTTTCTAGGAATATAATATATATTTTTTTATATATTCATTTATACACCCACATCACGCCACCCCATCCCTCCACAAAAAAAAAATACCCAAAATTCAAAACACATGATATGTAGTGTATATATATATATCTTGATCAAACACATACACACGCCACCCCACACGCAAACACACACACACACCACAACACACACACATTTATAATATATATAATATATAATTATTTATATATAATATATATATATATATTATATATATTAATATGCATATATATATATAATATATAATTTTTTTTTAATTTATATATATATATTAATATTATATATATGCATATATATAATTTATTCATTTAAAATAATAAATAAATTATTAAGTAATGTACTTAGTTACATACCCTTATTACATACACACACACACCACACACATAACTTATACATATATATCACACATATATTATGTTTTGCATATATATTATGTAATATTAAATACTATAATATAAAATAATATATATATTATATATATATATATATTATTATATATGCTGATAATAAAGTGCAGAAATATAATATAATATATAATATTATAATATATATATATAATATATATATATATGCATATAATAACATCACATATTTATGTACATAATACACAGTACACACACACAACACACACAACACTCCCACAAAAACCAAAAACAAAAAAACACACAACAAAACATTTTATATGAAATTTATTTTTTGTATAGTATATTTTTACATATATTTTATGTATACAAATATTTACATTCACCCATACATATATTATATGATATATACAAGTAATATATAAATGATACATATACAAAACATAAAAATAATAAATTATATATATATATATATATTTATATTATATATAATAATATATATATATATAATATAATAATGTGTGTATATATATATATATATATATATATATTATATATATATATAAAAAAATATATATAATAATATACATATACAATTACTTAGATACATCTACAAATATACACATCGAAATATATAAAAAAATTTATATATATATATATATATATATATATATAATATATAATATATAATTATTTATCATTTTTTCCAGACTTTCATACAAAATAATTAAAATATTAAATATTATATATATATAATTAAAATAAAATTTTATATAATATATATAATATATATATATTTTATTACACTAATAAATATACAGAACAAAAAAAAGATGAATATATATGGGGTTTTTGGGAAGAGAAAGAGAGGGGGGGGGGAGATGATTACATATATTCAATGTGTATATATTATTTTAGCAAAACCAAACACGCACACACACATGTGTAATATATATATATATATATAAAAATAAAATAAATTAAAAAAAAATTTTATATTTTTTTTTTTTTTTTTTTTTTTTTTTTTTTTTTTTTTTTTCTTTTTTTTTTTTTTTTTCTTTTCTTTTTTCATACTGTTTTTTTACTGTAACATATATGATACAAAATTTTATTTATATACATTTTTAAATTATATATATGTATGTGTGTGTGTTGTGTGTGTGGTGTGGTGTGTGTGGTGTGTGGTGTGTGTGTGTGTTTCATATATAAAAGGTATGTATGATATACACTCTACCTTATATGTTTCTTTTATATATTGTAAAAAAAAAGAAACATAAGCATCTCACGGCCACAAAGATTATTTCAATTACCAGAATAATCTCCCGAAAATATTGTATAAAAAACGGAGGACCTCTTCTCAGAATTTCCTGCCTACCATTATAGAGATTGAGAAATCAAGCATATTCGCACCCCTTTGCTATCTGTATCCTACCTATTAGAAAAAAAAACGATGTTGGCAACCCCCTTTGCCCACGTCTGTCGTAAACAGAGATAAAAATATTACCTATCTACAACCTACTCTCTATCTCTGTGTCTGTTCATCAGTACGCTGTGTGTAATAAATATAAATAGAAAAATTTACAGTCCATAATTCAATACTTTAAAAACCCTTCAATGATTTTTAATTGGATTGCAAGTTTTTTTCACTCCTGAAATTTTTCTTACAAAATTATCAAGACAGAGACTAAAGACCAGGATATGAAAATGCTAAAACAAAAGATAGATGTATTTAACTAGAAGTTACAAGTATAGCATTTGCAGCAGATATACAAGTATATTTTGCAGAATAGATAAAAAAATTGGGGTTTTATGAAGACATCCCTCTAGCATTCTTCCTTATGATATATGAGTATATATAATAGATAATATATATATATATATATATACTATATATATATATATATATGCCTTATATATATACTATATATATTAATATATATTATATTACATAGATATATATACTTAATATAACATATATATCGAAAATCAGTGAAAGGTATTATGTCAATATAAAAATTCACAGAGATGTCAGCTCAAATAATTTGTTTCCAGGTTCTTTATTCGAAATTGACATCAGTGTTACTTTTCTACATTTGACCATGTTGTGTCTAGAAATTTTCCTTTAAATAATATTTAAAATTCAAGTATCTCAATTAACAAGCCATTGCCAAATCTATGAATTAATGGTGTTATAAATCATATAAAAACTTGCCTTATAGAGGATGACCCCCCTCATTAACTTGCATAGGATTAAAGAATGAATTTCTTGGTGAAGCCAAAAGTATCTCAATTAGGGTAAGAAAACTGGAGAGCTATCATGTACTCTTTCAGGAATCTCTGTAAAAATCACAAGTTTCCTGGTCCGCAGCATGCCTGCCAACGTGCGGCACAAACACCAAGTTAAAGGCTGTTCTTTCCCAGTCGGCTGCAGTTTGAGACCAATGCTGTTGGATAGAATAGATACAAACCATGTCGCGGAGGGGATCTGGCAACGCTTCACTTTTAGAGTTTCACTGCTTGAACGTTATAACTTCCCTCAGGTTGTACCAGTTAAAGATGAAGAGTTTTAGGTTTGTAGTGAGCTGAGGACAATCTGAATCTTTGAAGAAATTTAAGATATGTCGATGTCTACAGAATTCAAATCGGACGTAAGAATCTTCTGTCATTATACTATAACCAGGAAATGACAAATATAGCACATCCGAACGTCTGTCAGCTCATCAGCATCCCCGAATATTTTTCAGGACTTCCTTCGTTTGCTGAGCCTGTGGGTGAACGAGAGGTGTGTTTCACACACGATCCACATTTTGCCAAATCCATCATGACCATAATGCGAGCATTCGTCAGTCGAGTTGACTGAATGGTTCACAAGGCGGATCTTGTCCTTGAAAGAAACTGAAGTTCAAGAGTGCGAAACAAAGCTCGTGCATTTTTGTCCAATCTTGTACGCATCAGCACCTCATTGCACTGTCGTTGCATGTCTCAACGTGAAACTGTCGTGGGGCACCTGAAATTAAAAGATGCTTGTCCTAGTGGAATGTAAAGTAATGAAGGAAATTTACTTCAACATAAAAATAGTTATACAGTTTAAATAGAAAAAAACAAACACAATAGATACTGGCTACATATCCATTTCAAAGCATAAAAAAATAAGTAACTCACTTTAAGCTGTTACCGACGTTTGAGGCGGCTGATGTTAGGAAAGCCAGTTTCATCGATTTTCTTATCATTTCTTATTTTCTGAACATTTGGAGTCAATGTAAATTTCAAAGCTTACATTACGTCATATAATTCTTTGCTTTCTCAAGACATTGTTGACAGTTAGGAAAATATGTGACAGAAGATGATTGTACCTCCCCTTGCAAACATGGTAACAAGCCCATTCCATTATTCAGGGCATTGGCCAGAGGCGATGTGTAGTAACTTCCAAGATCTCGTGCCAAACAACCCGTCTTCACCAGCTTTACACCATGGACTGTCTGGATCGCACCAAGTTCACAAGCTTTTGCTTCTTTCTTCTTTCCTTCTAATAGGCCCGTGAACAGATGGCCTCCAAGCTTAACAAAGAAAACTGATTTAGGAAAAGCAAATACTTTCACACTGATTTTTTTTTTTTCCACATTTAGTTACCATGCTAGTACTTTATAGTTTAAAGTTATAATCCTGGAGTCTCGGATTCAATCTTGTATGATTTAATACTACTTAGTGTCTAGGTTACATCATAATATACTTACCAAGGGATTTTACTGTGTTTATGATGATATCCCGTATTGTCGGCTTCAAAATCAGAGTCAGCACTAAAAGTTTCAGCACTGTTGTGGTGACCTTTTTCAGCGGCCATATGTGCTGGAGTCTGTCATACTTGTAGTAACATTGGGACTGATAAAATTTCAGCCCAGTGAAAAAACATCACCACATCCGGTTGGTTGTGAGACGAGCAGCATGAAGGAGGTGCATTGTTTTGTTTATCCTCACTGTGATCCGTATCTTGTATTAGTTCTTAACACTCTAGGCTATATCATCTTGTCCACCGCTTTGAAGAGCTTGGACCCTGTGAGCAATAACAACTGTTGAACTTTTAGATACATTTTGAAAATTGCTAAAGTACAAATTATTAAATATTTGATACAAGAAGCAATTAGATATGTCTACTAAAAGTTGTACATTCTTTAACTTGAAGGACATATGAAGTGGGTTGTGATTAGACGATGCGTTTAGTCAATCTGTTTGAACTTCGGGTATAATGTAACGTTTCGATGAGTCTTCGTCCCTCTTCGCCTCCAAACATTCAGGGCTGGGGTTTGCTTTGACTTTCGTGGGAGACTTTAATTTCCAAATAAGTAGACTTTTGGACCATGGAGAAATAGGGTTTACTTTCCGATGGCCGTTAGGATCTAGAAGGGCAATTGTTTTTCCACAAATGAACATTAGGTCACCTTCAGAATATTTATCTTCTGAAGTTTTTTCTCTCTTTATCCGAAGTCATAGAGGATGTATTCTGCAGCGACTTAGCACAGATGACGACTCTGAGAATTTTCTCAGATCCCGTATTGGAGCATCGTGGATTTTTTCACTGTCCATTACGGCCTCAGATAATCACTACCTCGTTCTTGCTGCCTGACTTTATTACCTATTGTCAGTAAGTGGAGCCCGGATTTTACTTTTGTTCCTGTCAAGGTCCTTTTGATGGAGCCTCAATTAGCAATGTCTTGTGTTATTAGTGGTGAGACATAGGCGGTGAAATAATGCACAGCTCCCTTTCCCTGTTCGCTTGTACCAACGTCCTTGTGAGAACCCTTAGCTCTCTTTCTACTGAAGCTTTAGATTCTCCTTTCACTGACAGGTTCCGGACCTCCTCTTAAGAGGAGAATTCTTTAGACGAGGCTTGCCTTGTTAGAACTCCACTCCACTTTCTGTTGCAGTTGTCACTGAGCACTATTTCATCGGTAGTTCAGACGCACCGTTCCTTTGAGTTCCTTAAGAAAATCTTTAGGAAGATGCTGAACATTTTGAGATTATCTTGCTCATTAAAACTATTTCCAGATACTGCAAGTCTTCTCCATGCCAACTGCATCGCCTTATTAGATGGAATAGCGAGCCGCACGTCACATTCGAATTTTCTTGCGATCGGGAAGAATAACGTTACAGTTGGCCTAAATCATTCATTTGAGATCTTTGCGCTGGGAAGCAAAATGCAGACGAATTTGTTCTGGACATTCCCGCAGTAGAGCTGGCAGAAGAATGAGTTCGTTCGCACAACTCAGATCGGAGACCACTCTCTTCCTTCCACGGAAGGCCAATCTTCCGAAAATGTAAGGTGGGTTTTATCAGCCATGTCCCGAGAGAAGTTCGTTGAGAAGATTAGACTGGGAGGGCGAGGTCACTGTGCTCGGGAGACCTTTTAAGTCTCTTAAATGTTATGATTATTCTTATTCCTCGCACAAGTAAGCATCAAGGTTATTATCTGTATACCTTAAAATGTTGCACACAAAAAAAAACTTACTGTCTGAGCGAAGCGAGGAGAGACACTGTGGATCTGCCAAGGGTGTGCTTGCTTGCTTGAGATTTGCGAAGTTCTGGCTTCGCCCAACTGCAAGGTCGGCGTGTCCGCTATTTATAGGGCCCCGATGCCAGACAAGTTGGAACGCGATATCCAGCTGCCGCGACGCAAAAACTTGTGCCGATTTTTTTTTTTTTTTCATTTAAAGATTCCACCTTTATATTAAAATGCACGAATTAGTTATACATTTACAATTATGCAATGTATACGCACAACATATGTAAATAGATAAATAGATAGGGTACTGTATACAAAGAAAAGATAACAAAGACGTACGGATAATATAGTGTGTATGCATCTATTTGAATATAAACATTTTTTATATACAGTCTATAGTGTTTTGTGTTGGTGGGCTGGGGCACGTATTTAGTGTACATATATGTTTAGTACAGTGTTATTACACTTTACGTTATTGCGTTAATAATTCCAGATAATGAGGAAAACACAGTAATCCCCCTAGTCAACTAGACAATTTCGGCAACACAATTGATGGTGTTTATGTAAATATATATTATATATTACTATAGGATATATGTATATAAAGATTCTATAGATATATATAATAGATATTATATGTGTGTTCTGTGTGTGTGTTGTGTGTGGTTGTGTGTGTGTGTTAGTTTAGTTTAGTTTAGTCCTTTATTACCACCATAGGCTAAACTGCACAGGCGTGGGCAAGCTGTGGTACATTTGATGCATGGTTATAACATATACGGTATTACATTCAATTTTAGGCTATAACATTTAGTATGATCAATTACTATATCAATTACAGAAAGGAACAAATTACAGTTCGTTTTATCTACTCATCTGCACGCCGGCGTCCAGTCTGGGGCGTGGAAAGGCCTTGCTACATTTGATATGCAGTCATGGGATGTACACACTCCAAATTTATGGATATAATAAAGTATATCTTCTAGACAATCAGAGGATATGAAATAGTTCACATAGTTCTCAATACCTTCAAGCTAGTGGCCTGAAAGGCCTGTAACACAGGCACTCTGAGATATAATGTACAAGCGTTCGCTTATATCTTCATTACACAGTTTACACTTTAGTTTCTTCGACATTACAAAAACTGTACTGAGCTGCCAATACAATCTGTATCCAAGCCTGATTCTTGCGTTTTGTCACAATATCACACTGTCTTGTTCTTGTTTTATATAAACCATAGGTGAATGAATCTGTGCCTTAAACCGGTCATAATGCTTTTATGCTACAGCTTTCAGGGCGTGTGAGAATTAATAACTCAGTTCAAGTCCATCTATTTAAAGCGAAGCTTTAATATTGTATAAAATTTCCTGGAAATAGGTACCCCAAGATCTATATCCACACCTTTGCTTGCACATGCTGACTTTGCCAGGCGATCAGCATGATCATCCTGGGGATTCCAACAGGCGAGGATCCACACAAAAAAACGTATATCATGGCCCTCGTTCTTTTGCACGATACACGTTTTTTTTTTTATCCTGATGTCATTTGCGATATCTACTGCCAACATTTGTCACTAGAGCTGTTCAGAGCCTGGAGAGCACTCTGTGAATCCACAGAAGATTACCCCGAGCTTGATTTCAATAGAAATTCGCGTGGCCATGAGTATTCTGCCAACTCAGTTTTGCGTCGTGCTAGCCCAGTCATGAACCCTCCTACAATCCTGGTGCTTCAAGATATGTTTTTATATACAGACAAAAAGCACATCCGGCTCTACTCCCAGACTGCAAAGGGACCCGTCAGTGTAGCAGTCAAATATGCATTGATAGAGTTTTCAAGATGCTCAGTATAATGCAAGTGCATACTGCTAAGTATAGCAGGGGGGACACTGCTTTTTTTGGGCAGTCGTATAATATATAATAAGGTCGGACATTTTCCAACGGGGTTTATAAGCAAGTCCATGTAGGGTCTGTTATGGGTAGTTCAGCTGAGCTAATGTTTACATGTTACTTGTATCATGGATTTGAGGAAGAATCGGTTGTTGTCATGGCAAAGGTAGCTCCTCTGTTCTGTGTTTTAATTGTCTTTGGAAAAACTCTGTACAATGGAGGGTTCTCTAATTGATTTGACAACAAAATGTAGGTACTTGATTATAATATTCTTTCGTAAAAAGAGGGTAAGTTTAGTTCGGTTCTCATATTCACAATTCTTGTTGTCTAGGTGCCCCAAGAAGATCCTCATGGCTTCATTTTGATATGTTCTAAACTAGTCACTCTGATTCTTGTACAACACTAGGTGCAAGGACATGATAATCTATGACTGCTGATCCGTATGTATGACAAGTAAAAGAGTCTTGCAATATTGACATTGATACCCATGGTCTTTGCCAACAAGTGTTCCTAAGTTGGCTTCAGGCCGCTCCCACAGCCTTTTCTTCAGGTTTTCTGAGAACTCTGCATCATTGACCATCACCCAAGGTATTTGTATTGATGGCAGAGATCTACTCAATGTCCAATTTATTATGAAACCTTCGGCAGAGGATTGTCTTTGGGTAAGGCCTGGGTTTTTGTTCAGTCGAGATTATAAATTTTTTTAATATTTTATTGTATTTATATAAAAAAATTTTTTTATTTATATTTTTAAAAATTATATTAAAATATTTATATTTATAATATATTATATTTTAATTGGGAATTTAGATGTTTAAAATAAAAAATTTATTTATTTATATATTTTATATATTTTATTATATATATTATATATATAATATATATATATAAGAAATGTTATATATATAATATTATATATATATATATTATATAATATATTATTTAACTAATCACACACATACCCCCAAAAACAAAACACACACCCCCACAACACACACACACAAACACACACACACACCCCCCCCACACAAAACCCCAAAACACACACACACACCACAACACACCCACATAAAATTATATAAAATTATTATATATATAAATTATATATTTTACATATATATATTATATCATATATTAATATATTATATACAATATATATATTATAGTATATATTTTAAATATATTATATATTATATAATATATATATTATTTTAATACAGAGAGAGAGAGAGAGGGAATTGAAAGATAGATATATTTGAAATTATAGATAGATGGGTAGAGATATTGTGTATTGAAAATAATATAATAAACACCACCACCACCACACACACACACCACACACCCACACACACAAAACACACACACCCCACGCACGCACGACACACACCCACACCCACACACACAAAACACACAACACACTTTGGAGGTCATTAAAAAAGGGAAAATAGTGCCCCGTCTCGCTCCCCCTCCATTTCCTGCAGTTTCTGTGGATGTCACTGCTTGTGCCGAGGATGACCCAGCTCATGTGAACTCCCCCACCTCCGGTCCCCAGGGGTTGGGCTGACCGGACACACGACTATAGTTGCCATGTCTGAAACCCCATTAGAAAGTAACCAATAGCCACGGGGCCAGTCCGGGTCTAAGTCAATATACCTAAATTTATCTATCTATTTCACTAATTTTTCATCGTCCGGTGTTCCCTGCTTGCGTAGTTTTCCTTCCTTAATAAAAAGTTAAACCATTTAAAACAAATGTGCTACCCCTGATAGCTTTTGTACTAAGGTCTTGTCCCTTTTTAAAAGACACCCACTCGCGCTTACCCTGGGAAACACGTCTCTGGTTCCCCTTTACTTCTACTGCTCTTCCTTAAAAGGGTCAAACTGATAACCCCTATCCGACCACCCGTTAACCAAAGTTAAGAGGCATCTACAGGCCTTTTCAAAATGGTGGCAGGGTGTAGTTGCATTCTTTTGGCTCGCAACACAGGGACATATCCTCCGAAATCTGTTCGACCAACGCTTCCCAATACGACCAGGGTCACTTGAGTAACACTTCATTTCTTTTCCCTCCCATCTTCTTTATTTCAAGACGGTGTGACCCTTAAACTCATTAATGTAGGCTAGGGTGAAGCTAGTCGTTTTCGCTTATTAATCACGCCCCTGCTCACCCCTCTAGAAGTAACTTCCATGTTTTTGGATTCCCAAGCGACCGGGTGTGATTCGTGATAGATACCCATAAGAGAATGTCACGACGCCCTCGCGATAGGCAAAGGAAACGGGTTATTTTTAGTTTTTCCCAGCTCATTCAGTTCCAAGTCGTGGTCCTGCCACTGGAGCCTCCTCTTTGAAGCCAAATCCAAAGCCAGGGCTCTGAACAAAATGTTCAAGGTAGAATCTGAGAATCCGGGGAGTGAATTTGGGAATGGGACCAGGCCTTCCAATACCTTGGGGAATGATTGACTGGATCCTCTCCTTTAAAAAAGTCCTGTACCTTGGTTACCGCCCAAAAGCAAGACTGTCTGTCATGAGAGGCAATGTCTGGGAGACACTTGGGAGCTAGACAAAAAGTACTAAGATCCTTCTATGTGCATGCTATCCGCCCCATTGTGGACTATGCTTCTGTTCCCTGATTGCCGCAAAGCCAAAATTAAGAGAAATAAAGCCAGTTCAAAATGAAGCATCATTCTGGTGGGCCCCCCGGCGGATGAAGGCAAACCTCAACCTCCTCATGGAGGCAAACCTTCTCCCCCCCAGGGAAAACAAACATGGGAAATATATATAATATGTATTCCGGAGTAGCAAAAATGGTTGTAATGGTAGAAGAGCTCTGTTCCTTTCAAGGTCTCCAAGTTCCCAGGAACACAAACATGGGAAAATATATATAAATATGTATTTCCCTTTTAGCAAAAAATAGTAGATATGGTATGAAGAGCAAAGCAATGGATTATATAAATGTAAAATAAAAAAGAGCGATCACCTCTTGGTAAAGAAATATCGAGGGGAGAACATACGATGTTGGTCTACAAACATCAACAACACAGCACGTGCGTTCGTAGTGCATGTGGAAACACTAGTATGTCGTCTATATGTATTTATCAAAAATACACTATGCATATTTCATACCTATTATTTTAAAATTCCTTATTATATACATTTTATCAATATAATTTTGATTTCTTATTACAATTTTTAAGCATTTTATATATCAAACATGGCGTGATTTGTTTTCCTGACCACGTCGAAATTTGCCAGGGGGCGGGGCCCTACGGCCCGGCGGCCTTTTTTGACACTTCTGTGAACATGGCCCGGTGAAGGACGGAGAAACTGCAAAAAAACCTTGTGCAGATTGTGACACGGGAACATATCATACTCAAACAAAGTCGTAAGAAATCCCGATTTGTTTTTTTTGAGTATCTTGTGCGTCACAGTGTACTAAACAATACGCTAATGTAAAAAGTTCTCATATTCACAATTCTTGTTGTTCTAGGGCACCAAAGAAGATCCTAAATGGCTTCATTTTGTACATGTTCTAAACTACCCAACTCTGATTCCTTGAACACACTAGGTGCAATGCATGATAACTATGACTGACCGTATGTATGACAGAAAAGAGCTTGCAATATTGACATTGTACCATGGTCTTTTTCCCAAACAAGTGTCCTAAGTGGCTTCAGCCGCTCCACAGCCTTTTCTTCAGGTTTCTGATGAACTCTGCTCAATGTCAATCACCCCAAAGGGTATTTGTATTGATGGCAGAGATCTAGCTCAATGTCATTTATATAAAATCTTGGCAGAGGGATTGTCTTTGGGTTAAGAGCCTTGTTTTTTGAGTCGAGATTATAAAGTCACATTCAATAGCCCTTGCTGAAAGCCCTATCTAGAACCCCTTTGCATTCTTTCCTCGGATAGGAGTTAATGCAAATATCATCGGCATAGCAAATAAGGGAGTCATTGCCCTCAAGTGGTATATTGCCTATAATCTATGCATTAATATATTAAATAGCATGGGCCCTAAGGACACCTCCCTAGGTGTGCCGAGTTCAAATACTTTTGTATGAGTACTCTTAATGCCCCTGAAGAGAACCTGAGCCGCCGATTCGATTCAGTTTTTCCTGAATACCAAACTAGCTAGTTGCTCAAGAATTATTTCTTTGTTTGCAATATCAAAGGCAGTTTTTAAGATCAAGAAATAGGGGTTTTGCATGCTGGGTTTGTGTTTGTTAAGTATTCTGCAAAACATGCTGACTGCTACGCCCTGGGAAAAAATCCATACAGTCTGGGGGAAAACTTAGCATTTATGCGATACATAACCTGTTCAGTATTATCCTCTCAAGTACTTTGCACAGACGGGAGGTCAAGGAATGGGCCTGTATTTGTTAGTATTAGGTTTAGGTATGGGAATGATTAAGCTTTTAGTCCAGAGTTTGGGGATGTTTCCCTTTGTGATAGGCTGAGTCTATACAGGTGCAAAAGTGGGTTTGCCTATACCTGAGAAATGTGCGAAGGGCACTGTAAATAATGCCATCTTCGCCAGGGCGTATGCCTTACCTTTCAGAAGGGCATTATTTATTTCCCCACTCGGTTATTTCGGCAAAGTCGGAGGGGTCAATAGCAGCACAGGCTACTGCTATATTAAAGATCCTATCTTTTTTTCGACTTGTCGAGTTGATCTTTTATCCCTTGTGGGAGTGAGTTTAGCTGAGAATTCCCGGCCCACTGCTCTAGCGCATATTAGCCTGCTCTTGTGGACTGTGGAACTGCGGTGTTGTGGGAGCTTTACCTGTCAGCCTATTATTTTTCTCCACATGTCAGCCACGAAGTTTGACTATTGATACCTTACTACGAATCTGTTTTTAATTCTCTGAATTCCTTGTTGGCTTTTAAAAAACTGCAGAAGATTATCTGTCGTCTTACTATCCTTATAACAAATTTAACAAACTCCTGGACCCATTTATGTTCCTTGGCCAGAATAGGGTCATTGATCCACCTCGGTACTGGAGGCCCGGGGCCTCTTTTTTTTTCGAGAGTTTTCGTGAACAGACCCATGTGTTATATTAGTCAGTGACACTTTTTATAATTTTTAACAGTTGTTATTTCATAGGTTTTATACCAGTCATAGACCCGTGCCTAGAAGTGTGCTCCAGGCCCGGGGGGATAATTATTCTGAGCTTAGGGGATTTAGGGGCTGAGTCGCTGTCTACAAATATAGTCTGTTCGGATTGCAAAGTGGTCACTAACTACTCTCATACCAGTGAAGTACAGACATTACCATGAACTAAATATTTGCCAAATACGTAATCTAAAATGCCACCTCCCAATGAGTCGCTTCAGTGGGATAATACTGTCGTGATCTACTATTGGTGAAATGCTTTGAATTCTTCCCCATTACTATTACCTGGTCGTCTCCAAAGTGTGGATGCTTGCATTGAAGTCGCCATGCATAACGTACCTTGGTTGTGAAAATTGGGGAGAGAACTAGCCAAAATTTAGAAATATTTGGGATATACATTATACGGTGAAAATACCCAGGCGTCTGGATTTTTAAATGATGAAATTGCAGCAGTTTCTCGGGTTTTAACTAATTTATGTGCCTACTTACTACAGCCACCAAGCTGGTAAAGATGCCACATGCTTACTCATGGCGGAGAGGCCTGCGGCAATCCTACCACCACAGTAAGCATGGAGTCAGAGAATGAACAGCATAATTAGATGACAAGGCCAGGCCATTTATGAAGGTACGGGCGAAACCAGATCTCGCAAAACTCAACAACGAATGTCGTTCGTTCACTTCTTTTGGGTAAGGGACCCCGTTGAGAAATCTGACATGCATAGTTACATTGCTAATTTATCGTAGTATCGTTTGTTTCCCTTATCTTCCTGTTTGTGTTCTTTTCTGGTCTCACTCTCACTTTCAAAATCCTCACGCTCACTGTCGCCACATACATACCCACACACCCTTCACACACTCACACCCCACACACACACACACACACGCACACACACACACACACACACACTACACATACACATACACATACACATACACACACACCCCACACACATCACACACACACACACAACACACCCCACACACACACACACACACACACACACACCCCACACACACACACCACACACACAAACACACACACAACCCACTCATTAAAAAGATTGTCGCTGTTGTAGACCCATGTAACTGGTTCCCCCCTATATATAGCAGTTGGACCGAAGATATCCGACATGAAACCCAAAGGATGACCCTGCTGCAAAAACTGTCACCTTAGGATGCTGTTTGCAGGGATGTCACCGAAAATCGCCATAGGCTTGCGGACCTGGATGTTCATCAGAGCGGGTATTAAGCCGCCCCAGATTAACGGAAGGTCCCCCGCCTGCCGGGAGCCCGTAGACCCTCGAAGCTCAAGAACTCGCCAATGCAGGTACCAGTTGCCCCAGGATGCTGTGGAAGGGCGGGCGCCTGCCTGACGCCTGCAGATCCAGTCAAACTCCAGGACTATCAGTCTAGGTATCAGTCGCCCTTAGATGCCTAAGAGGATGCCTCCTATCCGGACGCCATAGACCCAAAATGAAGATTACGAAAACGTCTGGACGAGTCCGAGAAGGATCTGGGCAAGATCTGCGAAGATGTGTGGGTGAGGACGATTTTAGGCCGGGATGAGGACTACGGGGAAGTCTAGACAAGTCTAAAAGTCAAGGATATTGATATTAATAACGTTTATTTTGACAATGTACATAAGATAGTTAGACATACATAAAATAAAATTGAATGGCTGAACCTCCTGAGGACACAAGCTCTCTTAAGGAGGCCCCCTTTTTTATAAGGGAATTAATGTACATCAAATTTTTTTTTGACTCGGTAATTCTACTCACAGCAGAATTGGAGGGGAATGAAAAGTAATAAAGATAAAATTATGTAATAAAGTATATATCACAAAGAACAGTTGGAGACGATGACAGAAATAAAGATAAAATATGTAATATAGTTATATCACAAAGATCGGACTGGGGTCGTAATAAACGATAAGGGTTATTCATAAAGAAAAGAAAAACACACAAACATATATATATTTAAAAGATACATAGGTACACATTATACACATATACATATCATACATATGCACATACATACATATATATACACATAAGCATATATTTATGTTGGGGTTATCTGGCAATGAGTAAGAGAGGTGTCGTGGGTAGGTCAGTGATAATGTTTTTTAAAAATTACAAGTGATCTGTGATAGTGCTACAGCAGATTTGTGAAAAATCTAGAGCTATATTCCAACCAAAAATAGAAATAATAATTTATCCATATGTCTCACAAGTCTATAAAATTCAATATTCAATCACCAGTCGCCGAGTACAGCCAAATCGCAGTTTTCGCTCAAGTAAATTCCCCAAGGACACCAACCCCATTATGTAAGTACAGTAAAATAAAAAACCAGGTAGGTTTAAATATGGATACCATAAAGCGAGAAATAAAAAATCAGCCCTCGACAGAAAAAGCGTAAATTTAAGCGATGCACCTCAGTCAAATGCCAGACTTTGAAACCCCGGCCCGTGGCCGCGGTCGGCCGAGAGCGCAGGCCGGTTGGCTTAGCAACCGCTAAGATAGCGACACCTCTCCGAAAACTGCCATATACAAAATCACCTTTCTAACTTCCTTTAAAACCCCAAACCCCATCCTTACCTCCTAACTCCTAAATCCCCTCTTCCCTCACTCCCGTCCCTCAATCCTGCGTTGCAAGCTTCCAATTTATGCATATCATAATGCATGGCTCTTTATAATGGAATGTGTTGGCGCTCATCACCTTTTCAAACGTTTGTGCTCGAGTGGGTGCAATCCACGAATGCGCATTGTAGCGTGTGTATGTTACTGTCTTTGTGGTGTGTATGGCAAGAAAGAAATAATACTAATATGTATATCTGTGCCTATATTGTTATATTCTATTGTTGATAATGTATGTATGTGTGTGTGTGCGAGAGTGTGTATGTGTTGTATATTTTATGTATATAATGTGGTGTAGTGTTTATATGCGTATATATGTGTATAAGTATGTATGTATATGTTATAGTTATAGTTTTATGTATCGTGAAATGTATATTTGTATATGTATGTGGTATATGTCGTATGTATTGTAAATTGTGTGTATAGAAATGTATGTATATGTGTATGTATATTATGTAATGTTTGTGTGTATCTGTATGTGTATCGTGTAGGTGGTTTAATTTTGGTTAAATATATTATTTATTATAATATATATATATGGGGGGGCATGTACAGGCAATACATATATATGTGGGTGAGCCATGCACTTGTGTATCAGCATACGTATAGCTATTTTTGGGTATGTGTATGTATAGTCCAAGTAAGTGAAAAGGGGATTGTGCGCATGCATGTGTTTGCATACATGGGGGTGTGTATACCATATATAGTGCATGTGATGTGCGTATACATATATACATGGGTAATGCATGTGCATGTGTTGTATTTGTGTATAATGTGGGAGTGTGTATGAATATCAAAATGCATGGGAGCATATGAAAAGGTGTATGCTTTCGTGTGCATGTGCAAGAAAATGAACATATGCGTTGGTAAATTGGGGCAATTTGCAGGGGAACAACTGTGTCTGCACTGGGCATACATACCATAAATAAAATCAGTGTATAAATATAATCACACAATAAACACTTCTGACACTCAAGTCCATGCTCACGGGAGTATACCATGGCGTAGTAAGCATGACGTGGCTGCACATAAGTCCCACTAGACTGACCAACCGTGCTGGGGGGGCTTATCAGTGGCATCCCGGCTAAACTACTACCCCTTCCACCCAGATACACCTCAGCCAGGGAGGTGGGAGATAAATCGGCTGCCTACCTCTCAATCATAAAACCATGACTCACAAACAAAGTAATGGCCCTCATCACCCGAGGCGAAGGAGACCCTGGTTACGGCGGCGATCAGGATCACTCCGGGGCAAGGTGCTAAGAATCTCCGGTTTAGTACAGGTTATTACACTGAAACCTTTGCACATATAATATAAGGACAATGGGGAAATGAATCCAAATTACTAGCATTCTTGAGTAACTCTCTTTCATTAAAAAGAATATTGTAGGACTCTGTGAGGTTAGAAGACTAGGCGAAGAACAGAAGAAAACTAGATGATGGACATTGCTCTATTGGAGATTAAACCCAGGGTACAACAGGAATTAGGGGTAGGTTTCTTAGTTCACAAACGTTTAAAAAGAATAACGTGGAATTTTGTATATAAGGGGAAAAGTGGCTTCAGTAAAAATAAAACCAAACAATGGTACAAATTTAAAAATTGTTCAGTCTATCTCTTGTATGGGCCGTCTGTATCTTCCCCCATGGTCCCCTATATATGCTTTTTCCCTCTCCCCCCCCCTTTCTACAGATGAAGGACGTATCCACCCTCGTTCCACGGAGGGGGTTGCAGCCTCGTAGGCCTCCGATGTTGCCCAAAACCCCTGATTTTATCCCCCGGGGCTGAGGATGCCTGTCGTGGTGAGGAAGCTGCGACAACAGAAAACAGGAAGCACACCTGGAGAGTCTCACCTGCGCGGCTTCGTTTCCTATGCTTGTGTTTTGTTTATTTTGTACATTTAATAAACATTATTACATCGTTGTTTTAGACGAACCATTGGCGTATTTGAAAGAGACCATCAAATAGAAAATGAAAATGAAAAGAAACTTTTAAGCTTTATTAATCTTATTTATTATCATTTATCATAATTTCATTATGACATTTTACATCTCCCATTTTTCTTACAATTTTACAATGAACATTTTATAAACCATTTTACCATGACACATTTTAAAATTTTATTTCACAGAACTTTTATTCATTTTATGACACTTTTTATTTATATTTGATTATAATAACAAGATCTTAGTGACCATAAGAATTTTTGTTGCAAATCTAATGAGAACCAAAACTCGGTTTCGCGGGCCGAGGTGACAATGGAAAGTCAAGGGCAGTTCGAGTTCTAGGGCAGTTGCAGTGCTGGACTCGTGTTTCGTTTTATGTTCGTCTGTTCCGACAGAATTTAGCCTTAACATCCAAAACAGATATTCACTTCTCAGCGAAGATCTCAACATTAACCAAATCAACAAACAGTTCAATGACATAATAAAGGAAGATGCACTTGAAGTAGACGGTAAGAATTTCAGCAAGATCCAGCCAGTTCTCGGTAGAAACTAAAGAGCTTATGCAAAAACACTGGGTCGTGAAAGTATCGTCAAACTGGGGACAAAATAGATTAGCCGAACTAGCAAAGACTCTAAATAAAAGAAGAGGAAAGATGTACGGAAATTCAATACTCAAATAATAAATGAACAGTGATCTCAGGTACTTGCATGAAAATAGTTAACAGTAGACTCGGAATAGGGAGAATTAATTGTATGTGATAAACCAGATGGAGAAGTGACATATATAAGAATGAAATCATAAGAGTGGTGGATGACTTTTACAGGGAGGTATACACTCAAATGAACAGCCACGGACAGAAGCGAATACGGTAACTAAGACGTGCCTACATCACACAGAAAGTAAAGATCTTAAAGGCTGAAGAAGGGAAAACACAGGGAAGACGATGTAGAAAATGAGCGCTTAAGCTAATAAACCAAAATACCATTTAAAAAATTTTTAAAAATTTCCCCAAATTTTTTAAATTTTTTAAAAAATATAAAAAATTTAAATAAAAAAAATTAAAAAAAAATTAAAATTAAATTCGATATTTTTTCCTCTTAGTGTTTAAAAATTGCAAAATAAAAAACTGTTGGGGTCTGAAAATCAAGGTTTTTCAAAAAAGAAATTGCCCGAATTCTTTCGGGGTCCTGTAAAAGGCGAAGAAGAAATAAAAGTATACTCCAGGCAATCCACAAAAAATCAACAAAGGGGGTTTAATATATCAGTCTGGGGGGGCCCTGGAATACAGTAGCTTTTAAAAATAAAATTATCACAAAATTTTTTTTATTTTTTAAAAATATCCAAACCCAAAATTAATAAAAAAAAAATTTTTTTTAATTTTAAAAAACTTTGACCAAAAAAATTTAAAAAAAAAGAGGCCCTTCAATTTAGTTTTTAATCCCCAAGGGGGGACAAAGAGGGGAGTTGGATTGCCCTTTCGGAATTTCTTTTCCACAAGGAAAACCCCCCTGGGGGATAAGGGCGGCCAAATTTAAAAAAATTAAAGCCAAAGGAAAGGGGAAAAACGAACTTATAGAAAACCTTAAAAAAGGGGTTTCCCCCCCCTCAGGGCCACCAATTTAAGCAAAAACCCTTTCCAAAAGCTGACCCAATTTCCCCCAAAAAGGGTAAGGGAATTTGTCTTTTTTTCCAACATTTTTATTTTTTTAAACTGCATTCGGGATTTTGAATTTAAAAGAGTTCCGGGGTTTTTAAACCATTTTTATTTCACATTTAATTTTAGGATTTTCCCATACAATTTTTTCCAAAAAAACCCAAAAATTTTTTTTTCGAAAAGATAAATTCCAAAAATGGAATTTTTTTCATTTTTACAAAAACCCAAAAAAAAAGCCAAAACTTTAAAAGTTTGGGGCCCAGGCGATACCCCCCATTTTTCTTTCTTAATTTTTTTTTCCCTCCCCATTTTTTCCTGGAAACCCACTTTTTTCCGTTTCTTTCCCTCTCTTGAATGCCAAATTTTTCCCCCTTTTTCTGATTTTTAAAGGGAAAAATTCGAATTCAAAAATAGGAAACCTTTGGAAAATTTAACTTGACCCCCCCCCCCCCCCCCTTTTCCCCAAACACTGTTTTATCCCCCAAAACCCCCCCCCGACCCCCCCTTCCCCCCCCCTTTAAACAAAATGTTTCCCCAAAACTCTAATAATAAAAATTTATCTTATTTTAAATTTTTAAAATTTAATTTTATATAAAATAAAAATCCCCTTTTTGGAAATAATAAAAAGAGTAAACCGGGGCTCCCCGGGAAAGTATAAACCGTTTTAACCCTTAAAATTACCGTTTCGCATTTTTTTCAAATTTTTTTAGCTTCTTAAAAATTTTTTTGGGGTAGAATAAATTTTCTTTTTGGAGTTTTCTTTTAAAAACCTGCCCCCAAGAACCATTGTTTTTTTTCCCACATTTGGAATTTTAAAGGGGAAAATTATCCCCCAAAACCCAAAACCTCCCCCAAAAAATTCCTTTTAAACAAACACCCGTTCTTCCAACAAAGGAAAACCCCCCCGTTGTTTCAAAAAAAATTTCTTACGAGCAAGTTTTGGAACCTTGTAATAGGTTTTATTCCCTTTTGAAATATAAAGGGGCTACTTTTGGTAATGGGGTTTATTAGGAAAAAAAACCAACCTTTTTCCCAAAAAAAAAAAGAACAAACCCCACAACCCCTCCCCGGGAAAAAGCACAGTAAAAGCCCAAAAAATCCCCCACTTTTGGGAAAAAATTCTTTTTCCCCCCGGGTTATTAAAACCCCCCCCCCAAAAAAAAAACCCTTTTTCCAAATGGGAAAAAATTGTTTTTTGTTGTGCGGTGGTCCCCATTTTTTTCTCGTCTCATTCATGGGGGGCCCCCTCCGGTTCCTGGGGGTTCCCAAAAAAAAACAGATTCCCCAAAAAGCAAACCCCTTTTTTGGAAAAACCAAAAATCCCCCCCCCCAAAACCCCCCCAAAAACTCCTTTCCCTTGCCCCTTAAAACCCCCCCCATTGTTCCCCCCATAATTAATAAAATGATTTCTTTTTAGAAGGGTTTCTTGTTTGGGGTTCTTGATACTTGGGGTTTTTCCCCTAATTTTCCCCGATAAAACCCCAAGGGGGTAACGGGGAAAAGGACAGCTTTAGGAACAACCTTAAACCCTTCCCCCAATTTTTCGCGTGGTTACAAATTTTTTTTAACCGTCCCCCAACATTTTTTCCCCCGGGGGGGCCGCAAAAGCCCTCATTTTTTTTTGGGGTCTTTTCCAAGTTTATTTTAAATTTCTTTTTTGGGGCAAGTTTAAATTTTTTCCAAATTTTTTTTTTCACATTTTTTTTTTTTTTAAAATCGCCTTCCAATTTTCCCTTTGTGTACAAATTTTTGAAAAAGAGTTTGTTTTTTGAAAAATTAAATATTTTTTTTTTTCAAATTTAAAAATGGGGGGAAAAAAATTTTTTAAAAACCAGAAAATGCTTTAAAAACAACAACACACACAAAAAAGAAAAGCGAAAAAAGTCCATTTTTAAAAGATTTGTAGAAATTTCATTTTAAATTTTTTTTTTTTCTTTAGTAAAACTTGTAAAGAATTCCCCCCCCAGGGTCATGTTTTGGGGAAAGCTTTGCGATTTTTTTTGACTCCGTCGCCCCAAATGGACCGTCCCCAATCCTTTTAATTTCCCCGTCGGTCCAGGTAATCAAATTGAATCGGGGAAAAACCCCATTTTTAAACAAAAATTTACCAAACATAGCAAAAAATACCACATTTTAAAAATCAAATAAATATTAAAAAGGCCGTTTTAAAAAAATTTAAAAACTCATTTTCTAAAAGGAAAAATTGCCCTTTTGGGCCCTGATCCAGGGCATTAATAAAAAATTTTGGCGTCCCCTTTGGGAGGAAAAATAGATCCGGGGGGAAAAGGTTTAAATTTTTCTTTTTGGTTTTTTTTCCCAATTTTGTCGAGTAAATTTTTTCCCAAAACCTCTTTTTGGGGTCATTTTTCTTATACCATACAGAATTTCCCCCCCCCCCAAAAAATTTATTTTTTTTAAAATTAAAACCTTAAGGACCCCCTTCCTATGGACGCTCCGACCCCTTCAACCCGCAATGACTCTATGAAGCACACTCCCAACCCCCCCTTTTTCTCTCCCCCTCCCCTTTCCCCCCCCCCCTCCCCCCTCCCCCCCCCCCCCCTCCCTCTCCCCCCCTTTTCTCGCCTCAACCAACCTTCCCCCCACAAAACATTTTAAAACCCCTGGACCTTTGAAATTTTTTTTTCACCCCTTTTTCCGTTTTTTTAAAAGGTTTCTTCCTTGGGCAATGGACTGCTTTGATTTTACCAAATTAGGAAAAAAGGTTTGTGCAATATTACCTCCTTTATAATATTACAGTTGTGTGGGTGTATTATTTATTCTGACCCCGGCCCCCTTGACAATAAACCCGGTGTACCTGTAATAAAGTACTTGCCTACTGCGAATTTGATTTCCTCTCCCCCCCCTGTTTTTTTTTTGCCCTTGCAACATCACTCCCCCGATACAGAGCTCTGTTTGTTTTAAAGCAAATTTAGATTTTCATAAGGATAGATATTTTAAAAACTTGTTTAAAGAATTCCCAAACGTACGCCAACCCGGCCCTCCATCGGAAAAAACAAAATTCTTCAACCTCCCTTACCCCCGAGCCTGATGCTAAACCTTCATACATACAAGTTATAATCCCCCATTCAAAAACCGGCCGAAAGGATTAAAACAAAGTTTGGCATAATCTTATTCACCAAGCTTCACCCTGGCCCCCCCTCCTCCTTGTTCCAAGAAGGTAACCTTTCCCCCTGGTCGACTATCGCAAGTTGAAAAAATAAAATGCCAATTCCTAATCTTTTAAATTTTTTGTTGCAAAATTGGCTCTAGTAAAAAGTTTTTTCAAATATTGACCTTGCTAAAGGCTTCCTGCAAGTCCTTGGTCCTGGGGCGTCATTATGGCTTTCTCGACTCTTTGGACCTGAATTTTAGTATCCCTTTTGGCCTTTGCAATTCCCCCCCTTTCATTTTGCAGATTAATTCACTTGTCTATCAGGGTTAATTAAAGATCAGGTCCCCCTGATTTTAAAAAAATTTTTTTAATTTGCTCACCCTCCCCCTCTGACCAAAAAATTGCGTCAGGTTTTCAAAAGGTTAACTGCAGGTTACTATTCAAAATAGCAATGTTTAGTTCTTCAATCAAATTAAATTCTTAGCCTACCTTTCATCAAGGTATTTTCACCTAATATTTCCAAAAATTTAAAACCATTTCCCATTCCAACACCTAAAACCAAAAGGAATTGAAATTTTTTAAGGCCTTTCAGGGTTTTTTCAGGCCTTCTTCAAGGTTCGGGGCCTCGTACCCGTTAATTCCTTCTTAAAAAAGGGTTTATTTGGCATGGACACAGGAAAAATCCCCATTTACAACTCTTAAGTCGCGATAATTAAAGGGTCCACTCTTACCTTCCTCGATTTCAATTTGCCTTTTGTCCCCACCCCTGATCCCGAACCTCGGGGTCGGGCGGGACTCCCCGAAAAATGGGGATTCGGGGAAAAAGCAGCCCCCTTTTTTTTGCAAGTCGCGCCCCAATTTAGCGGGGAACGCATCAACGCGGCCGTATCACAAAGGGGCCCCTGTCATTTCAGGCTAATCTTGGGAAACAGATAGAAGGGACACTGATTTCCCCTCTCACTCCCCTATTTTAAGTAGGACCCCCTTTGGCGACGCGGCCCGGCAATTTTAAGTTCTAGAGAGTTTTTTTTTCACCATTTTTTTTTTTTCCCGGGACAAAAATCGTTGCCGACGCGCTATCCCAAAACCCCTGACGCTCAAACCTGCTTGAATCTAGCTCCTCGCCCCCCTTTTGGGCCCCCCGCAAGGTGAAAATTTCTGACATTGCACCCTTTGGGAATACTCCCGCCCCCGTTGAGGACCTTCGGAGGACAAATCCGGCCTCATATGTTGGGTGCTCCACCTACCTCCCATGACCCCCCCCCCCGGGGGACGGGTCCGACTTCCCCCTAATGATAAACTGTACGCCCCTTAAATTTAAGCCTTGAAAAAAGGGAAAAACCTCCCCCTAGCAGCATGTTCGAGTAAGTCCCAAATGTACCCCGATGCTAAAGGTCTCTTTCTACAGCTCGGTATAGGGAAAAAAGAAGCCGGCATCTCGTAAACTTGTAGTTTTCCTGTCTCTTGAAGTTGAACCCTTCCTCTTTTCCCTGATCGAAGAACTGCCTTGTATAAAATATAAAAACTTCACTTAGCCCCGCAAGCTTTTTTTCCCACACCTCTTCAAGTCGCAAACATGTTCAGTCTTGTAAACAATGCCCATATTCAAGGAAATACCAAAGACCCAGCCCCTGCATTGAAAAAATGACACTCCAACTTTTCCTTTCCCCAAGGGCCTTGCACACATTTTCAGGGTTTTTTACCTTCTCGCAAAGGAAATCTTTTATTTTTTGTCTTCATTGATACTTCACTCGTTTTTTTGAAATAGTCCCCTGCTCACAATCAGCAATTTTTTTGCCTCTTCCACCTTTTTGGGCATGATTTAAACCCCCATGTATTTTTTTAACTGATAACGGAAATGAAATTTTAAAACAAGGGCATGATAAATTATGTGATATCATGAAAATAAAATCGTTTCTTCTACCGCCCCCCAAAATAATGGTATTACAGAAAGGCTCAAATCCCCCATCCTCTCATTAATGAGATCGCTTTTTGACGACTCGCAATGGAATGAATCCTATTGAAATCCCTCTTGTTTAATTAATTCCATTCTTTCCCTTTGGGAAAACCCCCCCATTTTTTTTTATGGAAGGGTAAAAACTATCCTATACCTCCTTTTGAAATCAGTCCCTTTTATAAAGATAATTATGCGGAAAATCTTTTTAAAAAAAAAAAGTCATCTTTAATCACAAAGAAAACTTTGCTAAATTTCCAAAAATAAAAACTGTCATTTTAAAAAAAAATTCCCCCACAAGGACTTGAATGGGGCCTAGTTTTAAAAAGTCAAACCACAATCAATATTTAAGTCAAACTTCTCCCGATTTGAAAGGTCCCCCTTTTAAATAAATTAAAGAAAGACAACAAGGGCCCACTTAAAAACTATACGGGGAAAAATTGGTCTCACTTCCTCCTAAAACTTGCTCACAGTACTATTCTCCCCCGGGCCCCGAACACTAATTGATTTTATCTTTCCCAAACTTACTACTCTTTGGGGTTATCATTCTTCACTTTGTCTCGCCCCACCGCCTGCCCCACCCCCAGCTTCCGGGAGTACCCGAGCCTTCGTTAGGACCCTTTGGGGTATTTACCAAGGACAATTTTTAAGATTATAAAAAGATATTAACTCAAAAACCAATCGTTGATTTTACAACGCAGGGGAAGTGCTTCTGTCTCATTCTCCCCCATACTTACCCTATTCTCCACAATATCTCCTCTGCTAATGTTGCCCCTTTTTCCCCAAAACACGAATTCTTTTACTCTCTCTAAAGTCTTACCTCACAATTTCAGGGTTTTCGGCTTATTCCCCTCCCCTGAACTACCCTTTAAGGGTTATTTATTCACCCATTCCCTACAAAACAAAAAAACCTTCTTTTACTTTTTATAACAACATTCCTCACCTAAAAAACCCTTCACGCCAGGCTATTTCTTTCCCCCCAGCAATTTCTTGATACTGGCAAAAACCCTCCTCCACATTTGTTTGCACCTCATCCCTCTGGCACTTTACCAAATTGCCATCTTACTCCAGGGCGCTCATTACCAAAAAATAAATTATGGTCATGCACATTCCTGAAAATTCTGGTTCGGTTAGGCGTTTCTTTCCTCATTTTCCCGACAACCTTTTTTTTACTTCAAGGCTACTACACTACGTTTTGTAACAAGCTAACCCCGATTCGTTCTACAAAGGGACTTTTGTTCTTTCCCGCCTCATGTGAAAAGATTCCTTACCTTTTTTTTTCCCCATCATCATACCAAAGGGAAGATTGAAAGAAAACCCCCCTACCCGAACCCTGTGGTATCATTGCATCCTATAATTTTCTCTTTCCCAGTATAAAACTTTCAACAAAGCCTACTTTGCGACAGTTGATGCAATTACCCTGCAGCCCCTTCCACTCAACCTACATTTTCCCGTATTACGTTCCGTCGCCGGGAAAGTTTAGTTTCTAAACCCTGGGGGCGTGCTTTGCATCCCTCGCAATTGCAAAAAAAACAAATAATACCTCCCATGATTCGTTGCATATACCCCGTAAACCCCCATGTCCATAAATTTTTTAAGAAAAAAAAAAAAATAATAAAAAAAAAAAAAAAAAAATTTTATAATTTTTTATTATATATTTTTATATTAATAAAGATAATAAAACCTATATAAAAAAAATTTTTATTTTTATTCCGATATGCCTTCCACCCCACTCCCCCTTACCTCTCTAAAGCCATGTAAACCCATACTTGTACTTTTTCAAGCTACGAATTTTACGGATGCAGAAACCCCCCCTCCCAGTGTGTTGACCTTTCTTCCGGACTGATCCGAGGCCCGCCATTCTGCCACCTGTAGTACTGTCCATCAATCAAGACCTGCTAGATGTTTGCTGTCTCTTTGTATTCACCTTTTAAGTTCCCCGATCAAGGCTCTACCCCCGTTTTTTTATAAAGCTTCCTACTTTTTTTTTTCCAAAACGGGCTTTTGGGTACATGGAAGCGAACAAAGTATTTAATTAATTTTTAAAAACGCAAACGTCTACCCGAGAAATAATCAAGTTACATACACAATTGACCTTCTTTAAATTACCGATTTCGCATATCCCCAGGGGTTGGCAAAGACCGCCCGGCAGTACCTGTACTTTGAAATTTCTGGGAAAAACTGGTCTTTCCCCCCATAGGAAAAAACCCCTCAGAGGGCCCAAACAAAAGGGGGGCCTATTAATTGCGACGATCCGCAGCCGCCATCAAAATCGACCTAAAACGACCTTGGATCAGCCCCACCCTTTTTTCCCGTAAAAACGGGTCATCGCCCCCCTGCGACCGACCCGGATTACGATGGTACGAACACAACTTGGTCTACCGACCCCGACTGCTCCACCCAACCTCCCTTTCATCTGCCCCCCACGATTGTGCCCTGCTAATTGATCTTATTTCCAGATTTTCTTGTCACATATATATACTGTGATTATTGAAGTTTAAAATAAATTGTTTCGTATCAGCTGCTTGTTTTTTACACCACCTTTTTTTCTCTATGTGTGGATATTAGTAATCTTATACCCATCACAATATATAATATATATATATATATAATATTATATATAATATTTTGGTGTGTGTGTGTGTGTGTTTGGGGTGTGGGGGGGTGTGTGTGGGTTTTCACATCATCCTACATGCAACAACATACTATATCAAAA
>NW_023655065.1:0-4361 GCF_015228065.2 Penaeus monodon
AAAAAAAAAAAAAAAAAAAAAAAAAAAAAAAAAGGGGGGGGGGGGGGGGGGGGGGGGGGGGGGAAAAAAAAAAAATTGGGGGGGGGGGGGGGGGGGGAAAACCAAAGGGGGCAAAAAACACAAAAATATCAGACAGGTGAAAATACAGACAGACGGGAAAAAAAGGAAAGGCAAAAGGACAAGAAGGAAAAACAGTAACAGATTTTGCACCCAAACCAAACAGAACGGGAGGACAATCAAGAATCAAAAGGTAAGGAAAATAAAAAGGAAAAACAGGAACGTGAAAAGGAAAATTTTAAATTTCAAAAGAGAGCTTCAAATAAAAAAGAAAAATATAATACTCTGTAACATGTATAATATATTATACACTCATGATATATAAATATGACGCAGAAGGAAAATTAAATTTCCCTGAAAAAAAATACTGTAAAATTTCGAATGCAGGCCTATACATTCGTCGGGTTATCGTGAGGCAAGTTTCCCACAATTATAAATGCAAAAAAAAAAACGAAAATTTAAAAGCTTTATATCAAAGTTAAAAGCCTTCACAAAACGTCTTTACCAGTAGCCTTTGTTTAGATAACCACGACGTTTCAGTTACTAAAAAACCCCCCTTTTTTCAATTGAATTATTCCCCTGTCGAGGGCCGGAAGGCCGTAAAATTATACAATAGACGATACACTATCCGATATGCAGTGCTATTTGGGCCCGAGTTGTGAGGTCACACACAAAACCGATCAAAAAGTACTTAAATTGGGGGCGAGGTTCGAAAAAAAAAGAAATAAAAAAAAAATAAAGTGTTGGAAAAATTTTACAAACTTCGGGTGAAATTTAAAAAAAATTTACTTTAAAGAGATGATGGGAAGTCGAAACGGGGGAAAAATTAACCGAATGTATATTAAATAGCTTTAAAAAATAAGTTATTTTTTTACAACTGATAAGTTTTCCCTCGTTTTTTTTTCAAGGATATTTGCCAAATGAGGCAAGAAAAGATGTTTTTGTCTAAAAACGTCTGCTTTTACCTTTTCATCGTCGATGTTTTTTGGCCAAAAAGGCGGGCACGGGAAAGTGTATTCTTCGCAGGGGGACGACCAAATGAGCGTGTGTATTGGTCAGTCGGTTTATATATACCCCCTACTCTCCTGCGTCCAAGCCTTTCGAGATTATTTGATTTTCGTTGTTTTATCATTTTTATTGGGTGGGGCATTCATTTTTACCTTGTCCTTGGTCCCCTTTTTTTTAGTCATTTTTAAGCCTAAGTCGATGGGGTACGTAAAATAATTAAGCCTTTTTTTGTCGTATATCTTTATGACAAACTTTTCCCCACCATCAACAACGCACGGAAATTGCAATTGAGTTAGTTATTGAATTGCCATTATTGATAAAAAACAAAAACTGATAATTCGGGAAAAATTCAAAACTGTAAAATTTTGTGTAGGTACTACTTATTGATTAGGGTTGGAGTTGAATGTTAAAAAATCAAAATACGGTGATAATAAAAAGGGAAAGGATAATGTGATGATAAAAGATTCTTATACAAACACCGTGAATATTTTTATTAATTATAAAGGGAAAATATTCTCTCTCTCTCTCTCTCTCTCCTCGCCCCTCCCTCTCTCCTCTCTCCCTTTTTCCTCTCTCCCCTTCTCTCCTCAGTTCCCTCTTCTCTCCCTCTCTCTCCTCCCTCCATCTTCTTCTCTCTCTCTCTCTCACCTCCTTTTTCCCCCTTTCCCCCTCTTCCTCTTTTTCCTCCTCCCTCCTTCCTTTTCAAAAATATTCCCCCCCCCTTTTCCCCCCTTTTCCCTCCCCCCCCCCTTTCCTTTCGCGCCCGTCTCCCCTCTCCCTCCCCATTCCCATCCCACCTACAAACACCAACAATAATTCGTTTTCAATACCCGATAAAATGTAAATGCATCTCCAAGGGAATATGTCTAAAAAAATCCCCTTTAATCTCCGAAATAGATTAGTCTCCCCCATTTTTGGGCCACCTTTGAAACGCAAACAAGGATAATAGTGCCGGGGACCAAGGGTGGATGTATTTGAACCCTTTCAACGGGGGAAACTTAATACACTTGTGCCCCCCTCCCTGGCATCAGGAGGCCGCAAAAGGCGTGATTTCCGTAGGGTATTCTAGTCATAATAAGTAATAAGATAATAAAAAATTTTACGTGATGTATGGGATCGAAAAATATATTATAAAGATTTTAAAAAAGAAGTGTTATCATATTCCTATCTTTTACATTAGAATTTTTTTATCATGTCATTACCCTTATCTTACCATTATACCTTTCTCATTATTAAAATTATTTCATTATCATTTTAACTGTTATTGTTGTTATCCATAGCATCATTATGACATTATCTTTTTTTTTTTCATTATTTTATTTGTAGTATCATTATCATTAACACCATTGCTATTATTATTTTATTTTTATTATTATTATTATTATTATTATTATTATTATTATTTTATTATTATTTATTATTATTTTATTTCCTTAAAATTATTATTATTATTATTAATTTATTATTAAATTTTTATTTTATTATTACCTATCATATCATCATGCATTCTATTTCCCCTTAAATTTTATATAAAAATATAATTTTTTTAAAAAAAATAGTGACGATTATATAAGGGGGGTAGTCACATAATTATTTTTATCATTTTTAAAAATATTTCTTAAGATTTATCAGTCTTATTATCTTTTTAAATTTTTAATTATATATTATTAATATTATTATATTTATTGGGTTTAATTTATTATTGTTTTAATATCATTTATATTTATTATTATTATTATTTTCATTTTAAAAAATATTATCATTTTTCCCCCTAAATTTTTTTTTTTTTTTTATCATTATTATCAATTATTTTTTTTTTTATTATCATTATTTTTATTATTTTTATTTCTATTTTATTATTATTTTTTTATTTATTTATATTTTTTTTTATTATTATCTTTTAGTTTTTTTTTTATTATAAATTTTTTTTTTGTTGTTGTTATCATCATTATTTTTATTTTTTTATTTTTTTATTTTATTATTTTTTTTTTTTATTTTATTGTGTTTTTTTTTTTTTTGTTTTTTATTATTATTTATTATTATCATTATTATTAATTAACCTTATTTTATTAAATTTTTTTATTATTATTATTATAATAATAATAAAAAATATAAAAAAATAATAAATAATAATAATAATAATAATAAGATAATAATAATAAAAAATAAGATATAATATAATAATAAAGTAATATAAATAATAAAAATAATAATATAATAAAAAATAAAATAATAATAATATAATAAAATAATAATAATATAAAAATAATAATAATAATGAAAAATAATATAATTTATAATAAAAAAAATATTTTAATTAAATATTTTTAAATAAAATAAAAATAATAAGATAATTAAAAAAGATTTTAAAAAAAATAAAAAAACATTAAAACCCAAAAAAAAATTTTTAAAGATATAATTAAAAATTTTAATGATAGGGGTAAAGATAAAGATTCTAATAATTAAGTGAAATGATAAAAATTTTAAAGATAAAATATATAATGTCCATTTTTTAAAAAATTATTATTTTACCACAAAACCCTTAAAGGAAAAACCCAATGTATATATATATGTAATAATAAATAATAATAATATAATTAAAATAATAATAATAATAATAAATATAAAATAAAATAATAATAATATAATAAATAATAATAAAATAAAATTTAAAAATAAATAAAAATAATAAAATAATAACAATGGTGTTAATGATAATAACTCTAAAAAATAATAAAAAAAAATGATAAATATAAAGACTGATCTGATAACAAAAAAACATTATAACACTGATAATGATAATAATTTTTAAAATGATGATAAGGGATAAGGGAATGGGAAAGGTTTAAAGACATGATAAAAAAAATTCCTAATATAAAAAATAGTGAATATGATAACACCTTTATTATTATTATATTTCAAAACATTATTTTTATCCAAAACTCACTGATTTTTTATTATCATTTTTACTTTTATATAAACCCCCTACGGGGAAACACGCCATTGGGGGTTATATGGGGTGGAAATTATTTTTTTAAAATTTATAATAATCCAAACCCTTGATAATACTATTTCCCTGGTTTTCTTTTATTAATGGGGAACTAACTATTTTAGAAAAGGGATCTTTTATGCTATTTCTTGGATATGCAATTTACATTTTACATGGGGGTTTAATAATTATTGTTTGGTTTTTTGTATGGGGTGGTAAGGGGAGGGGGAAAACCGGGAAAAAGGAAGGGGATTAAAAAACAAAAGGGGGAAAGGAAATGAATGAATAGTTTTTGGGTAATGGGGAA
>NW_023655067.1:0-4360 GCF_015228065.2 Penaeus monodon
TTAAAAAAAGTGTTTTTGTAAAAAAAAAAAACTTGAAACTTGTGGTTAAACTACACAAGTCCACCACATCTAGAGAAAGAAAACAAATTTCTTAACAGTGCAGCATCCACAGCAGATGCCAGTGATGGTCTTTTTCCTTTTTTTTTTTTTGTTTTCCAATTTCATTTTCCTTTCGTTCCTCCCCCCAACTTAATCATCTGGCAGTGACGCAACCACAAAGTTTTTAAGGCCAGTACTAACTGTGACAATCGGATACTGAACAAAATAATGATAATAGGGGATTTTTAATGATACGATAGTAATAAGAATTATCATGATAATATTTAGTAATGATAGCCTTGGCGATAATAATGATTGAGGATATGAAATAACTATGGTATAGTGATGATGATCAGATTAGTTTTGTCGATTTTATTCTCATACCACACTTACTTATACTTAGACACTTTATCTAGACACTCACTTTATACTTAGAATCATTATTACTTGGGCCCTGGTCATGCTCACACCATGCACAATGCTGACACTCACACCTACACCCACAAATACACACAAGCAAGCACAAAACACATGAAACACACACAGAACACATAAACACACACCACACAACAACACTGATACAAAAACTGAATATATGCAGAACATTCATATATAGCAATTATGATGTACATTATTTATACAACAGATGTGTTACGTACACACACACACCACACATATTACTATATATTATTATATTTATATATATATATATATAATATTATATATATATATATATCTATATATATATATATATATATATATATATTATATAGTTAAAGCTGTAGATTTCTACATAAAAAGGGTATTTCCAGTAGGTAAATACCATCTGTGCAAGAGTTCTAGTATGATAGCCTAATTTGAACTTCCACAATTAGCTGTAGTGCATCTGGAAACCAAGGGACACAAAATTTTAAAAAATGCACTCTAGTAACTTTTAAAGAATGTAAAAATATTCTGTGATGATTAAGGGAATCCAGTCACCTTTTTTTTTCCATCTGTGAAATACCTCAATCCCTGATCCTTTTCAGTATGGTTTGAAGATTGGTCGTGGACTGGGAAAGAAGGTCGGAGAGTAGAAACACAAGTATAGTAACTAGAATAAGATACAAGAAGAGTGCTGGCAAGGCAACAGGGCAGACAACTGGAATGAGTGGCTATCTTAGGCAAGCTCATCTGAAAGAAACAGATGCATTTTGCAAGGCTCAGACATGTGGTTTTTCATAGGCTAGACAGAGTATTGTGTATCATATTTGCATACCACAAATAAAAAAAAACAAGAAACTACCAAACAGTGAGAAGAAAGATGTTTTGTAGGAGGAGGCAAATGGCAAAGAAAGCAAAACTAGGGATTGTCAAAATGGAAGAAGGAAGGGGATTTTGTAAGAGAATGCAGCTTGCTACTTGACGATCCTGGATTTTAGATAGCCTTAGCCAGACCTGCCACCACCAAACAAGAAAGATGGTAACAGTAATTGTGGGTCTCTCACCAAGGGATGACCAAGCCATGAACTTCACTGACCAGTAGTGACTGCATTAAAGTGGGAGTAGATGTGTACCTATCTATCATATGTAGGGATGCACCATGATGGGCTGGGTGAGGGCTTAATAAAGCAAACATGAAAGAAAAAAAGAAAAAAAAAAAGGAAGAAAAGAGGAAGAAGGAAACCAAAGCATTCCTGTTTTTTAAATCTTCACACCAGACCTTAAAGGTCCAGAAATAATATACATATACATAGACAGATACATATATAAATGTATACATAAATGTATGTGTGTGTGTGTGTGCGTGTGCGTGTGCGTGCGTGGCCGTGTGCGTGTGCGTGGCGTGTGTACACTGATATTCTATTGTGCAATGATTAATGTCAGTACTACTTGTAGTGGAGGAGACAACCTTACTCTAAATTGTTGTGTACAGCAATTATGTTTGAGAGTAGGATGATTTTAAAGACACAGCACAAGGCAGAAAAACTTTCTGTACACAGTAGGATTGTAGTTGAAGATGGAACACCCTTTTGAAATCCACTTCATCTTCAGGTGTGATTATGCATAGAAATGTGCTCTTAACATAATGGAAAATCAGTGTTGGGTTCTTACTGGATATTGATTTTTGTTAATATGTTTTGTTGTTTTCTTGATTGTTATGATATATAGATATCTCAGAAGCTGGGGTAGTGTAGGATGATGATATATTGAGTGATTATTGTGCTGTATTTTAACAGATACCATTTATTTGATGATACTTCTTTATAGATTGAGTTATAAATTATCCTTTACTATGTATCTTCAAATGGAAGTTTTATCAGCAGAAAAAGACTTAAGAAGATATTTTACTCTATTTTTATATACAGGGCACTTTGGTATGTAGATATTATTACTTGGTGTATGTACATAGTGTTGGAGTGTTAGTTCTATTCAGATGCAGTTTAAAAAGTGGGGCACACGTCAGGCTTTATGAACTGGTTGTCCTCTTTCATCTGACAGCATTTATTGCTTGTGTTCTGAAGGAATGCTTTGTATTTGTGTCTGAGATAGAATCTGGTCAGACCAATTAAAAGTCTTTCACTGGTTAGTTTAATTTGAAGTATTGTGACTAATATTTACTTACATAATTATATAGTGTGTGTATATATATATATTATATCTATAATATATATAATATATTGATACCTATGTTATTATTTAAACATACATCATTTATTTTATATGCACTTCGGCCTCCCCCCCTCCCCCTTCATACATTATATATATATATTACCATAGTATCATATTATACTATATATAACAATGCATGTATATATGTATATATATTATATAAATATATATATATATATTATATATATTATATATATATATAAACTGTATATAGTCATATATATATGTATATTATATATATTATATATATATATAATATATATTAATATGATATATATATATATATATTTATAATAATTAATTTCATGATAATGTATATATATATATATGGTATAAATGAATATTATATATATATATGTATCTTATATGTAATATTCTAAATTATTTATTATAATCAGATATATATTATGTTATTATATGTATTTATATATATATTCTATATTATACTATATTATCATATATTCTTATCCTTTACTATATATATATATTATATCTATATATAATCATATATATATTTAATATATCTAATTTATAAATCCACATGTATCATATATATATGATATATATATATATATTATATATATATATATAATATAATAAATATAATAACTATATATCCCATGGGTTATTTATTATATTAATACTCATATATATTTATAAAGTATATATTATTATTTTCATTTATACCATTCTTATACTATTAATATATCTAGTATTGATATATAATTTATTATTTTTATATAATATATATCATATGATAATGTCTTATGTTAAATTATTATGATTATAATATTATTAAATAGTTTTATATATACTATCATTATATTATACATGTCTGTATAATATATGATAGTGAGATATATATATAGATAATATTTGTTTAATACATATGATCACAGTTATCTATAGAATGAATGTAATATAGGTATTTATATATAAATATTTATTCCCAAACCTATATATATATATATATATAGTTTAAATACACATATATATTATACATATATAACACATGTTAGGTAATATACAATATAAATATTATATTAATATATATATATATATATAATATATATATATATATATATATTATATATATATTATATTTATTATATAACATATTATTTATGTATGTAGTTTTTTTTTTTTCTTCTTTCCTTTCTTTGTGTGTGCGGGGTGGACGGGGGGGGAGAAGGGAGTTCAAGTTATTGTTGTTTAAACTCCTACAGGATTTTAACTTTTTCTGAGTTGTGTCAGCAATTCCTATCTTAATTTAAAGGAAAAATTTTGCGGTTTTTGTAAGAATATAAAATAATGTAGTTTTTAAACCCAACATTTGTTCTTTCTAACAATTTGGTAAACATATAAGAATGGTGAAAGTTCTCATACCACCATGTTGAATTTGTACTGTGAGTAGGCGAAAAATAAGTCAAATATAAAAAATTTTATTTTCTTATACTTTTAGATATACGGTTTGTATCCTTTTAATTTCTCATAGCTTACCCCGTCAGGCCTATCTCTATATTGTGTTGTGCTCCTTTGTATGCAGGATCCTGTTTGTAATGATTTAAAAATCAAAAACCGTCCCAAAAAAAACCCCGTTTTTTTGGGGAGGGGTTTTCCCCCGTACCAATTTTTTTTTTTTTTTTGTTTTTTTTTCCCGGATAAGAGA
>NW_023655068.1:0-4360 GCF_015228065.2 Penaeus monodon
TCCATTCCCGGGGTGCCGCCCCCCGTTGGGGGGGTTTGGGGGGCCCGTGGCCCTTCACAGAGGCGAAACCGGCTCCCCATTCAAATTGGGGACGTTTTACGGAATGGTTTTTCCGAGTGCCGCCCCGCGCGGCCCCCCTCGCGCCCGGTAGAGCTCCCGCGGTTCTTCTCCCCTCGGCCACGTGGTGCGATAGCGCGGAGTTTAGATCCCGGTTGTTGTGACACCCTTTGCGGGCGAGAAAGGGAAAAAACCCGGCAATCACACACCCCTTGCCGCCTTGCGCGGAGAAAAAGGCTGGGCCGGGGGGCCCCCCCCTCTTGTGGTTCTCGCTTGCTGCGCGTGTTCCGTTTCCATCCCGATCCCACCGGGCGCGGGGTAGGCCGGCATCCCCCATTCCCCTTGCCTTGGCCCTTTGCGCGCGCGCGCGGCGCGCGGGCGAGCGGCGGGCGGGCGGGGCTGCCGGCCGGCTCCGGTTCCCGGGAAGGGGGTCGGGGGAAGAAGGAGACGCCAAGCGCGCCCCTGCGGGCGCGCGCGCGATTTCCCTGTGGAAAGGGGGGGGGGCCGGCCCTTTCAGGGCATGCGATGGGGATGGAGGGAGGAAGGGGACAGAGGGGGGAGCGGCGGGCAGCTGGCGGGGGGCGGGACCACCCTTGGTGCGGTGCCTGCCGTCCGTGTGCGCCTCCCCCCGCCTCCCTCGCCAACCTGTCTCCCTTCGCTCCCCCCTCGCTGCGGCCGAAAGACGATGGCGAAAAAAGAGAGAGAGAGACGATGAAGGGCTCGCGCCCGGGTGGGAGGCCTGCCGCGGCCGTTGTTCTGGCCCGGGGGACGCTTGTTCTTCCCAAACCCCTGCGTGCGGCGCACCCTAAGAGAGAAGAGCCGATGATGAAAGAAGCCATCCAGCATCGGTCCGCCCTCTTTCCCGTCCCGGCGAGAGTGCGCGGACCGGATCCTGCGAAAAGCCGAGAAGTCCCCAAGGCGGAGAAGGAGGGGGAGCGAGCAGGGCGCGCGCGCGCTGCGGTGCTGGGGTGCCGGCGCTCTCCTCTTCCTCCTGCGAAGACACAACACACAGGGAACCGATGGAGACCGACGGTCGTTTGTTGTTGTCCAATCTACCTGGTTTGATCCTGGCCAGTAGTATATGCTTGTCTCAAAGATTAAGCCATGCATGTGAAAATACAGGCCGACTTAAGGCGAAACCGGGCGGACGGCTCATTAAATCAGATATAACTCATTGGATCTCTGCCAACCGCACTACTTGGGATAACTGTGGTAATTCTAGAGCTAATACATGCCTTTGTAGTCTCCGACCGCGAGGGAGGAGCGCTTTTATTAGACCAAAACCCTCGGCGCGGCCCTTCAACCGGCCGGCCGCGATCTCCTGGTGGAATCAGAATAACTGTGGCCGAGCCCCACGACCCCTCCCGCAACCCGGGTGGGGTCGGCCGCGCGTCCTGCAGGGCGTCTGCCTTATCAGCTCTCGATTGTAGGTTAAAACGCCACAATGGCTTCACGGGTAAGGGGGAATCGGGGTTCGATTCCGGAGAGGGGAGCCTGAGAAAACGGCTACCAATCTAAGGAAGGCAGCAGGCGCGCAAAAATACCCACTCCCGGAACGGGGGGAGGTAGGGGACGAAAAATACTGGGCGAGCCCCCGAAAAGGGCCTCGCAATTGGAATGAGTAACACCTTTAAATCCTTGTACGAGGATCGGGGTGGAGGGCAAGTTGGTGCCAGCCGCCGCGGTAATTCCCAGCTCCAAATAGGGGTATTATTAAAGTTGTTGGCGGTGAACGCTCGTAGTTGAATTCTGCTCCGGACCGGCGTCCGCCTTAGCGGCGGCTAACTGCCCGGGGTTCCCAGCTGGGGGTCCCCGCCGGCGCGGCACGGGTTTTTATGCCTTAAACCGGGTGTCCCCTGTGGCCGGCACGTTTTCTTTGAAAAAAATTAGAGTGCTCAGGCAGGCTGGTCTTTTGCTTACAGGGCCCGAATGGTCGTGCATGGAATGATGGGAACAGACCTCGGTTCTATTTTGTCGGTTTTCGGAACCCCAGGTAATGATTAATAGAAGCAGACGGGGGGCATTCGTTTCTCGACGCTAGAGGTGAAATTCTTAGGACCGTCGCATGGACGACCCACTGCGAAAGCATTGCCAAGGATGTTTTTTTATTTATCAAGAACGAAAGTTAGAGGTTCGAAGGCGATCAGATACCGCCCCAGTTCTAACCTTAAAAAAAAAGATGCTGACTAGCGATCCGCCGCAGTTATTCCATGACCCGGAGGGTAGCTTCCGGGAAACCAAAGTCTTTGAGTTCCGGGGGGGGAAGTATGGTTGCAAAGTGAAACTTAAAGGAATTGACGGAAGGGCACCACCAGGAGTGGAGCCTTGGGCTCAATTTGACCCCAACCGGGGAAACTCACAGGCCAGGACCGCGAAGGATTGGGCCAGAATGAAGGCTCTTTCTCGATTCGGTTGGGGGGTGGTGCATGGGGCCGTTCTTAGTTGGTGGAGTGATCTGTTGGTTAATTCCGATAACGAAACGAGACTCTAGCCTGCTAAATAGTCGACGGGTCTCTCGCCCCGCTTCGCCCTCGGCGTTGGGGCTCGGGTTCCCCTAAACCCCGGCCGTCGCGCGGGCCCCCCGCCGGGCGGTGGTTTAGCGGCGCCGGCGGCGGGCCCCGCGGCGCCGGAAACTGGCGTCCGCTTTTGCAGTCTTCTTCTTTGAGGGATAAGCGGGGAGCAAAAAATATACTAGCCGCCCCGAGAGTTTGAGGCCATAACAGGGTCTTGGGGGATTGCCCTTAGATGTTTTGGGCCGCACGCGCGCTACAATGGAGTTCAGCGAGCTGTCCCCCTGGGTCCGAGAGGGGGGCGGGTAACCTCGTGAAAGCTGTCCTTAAAGGGGATTGGGGGGTTGCAAATGTTCCCCATTGAACGAGGAATTCCCAGTTGGCGCAATTCACCCAGATTGCGCCGATTTAGTCCCTGCCCTTTTACACACCGCCCGTCGCTATACCCGATTGATTTGGGCTAGTGAGGGCACCCGGACTTGGGGGGCCCTTGGAGGGCCTACCGCCGCCTTTGGCGGCGGCCAGCGCCTCGGTCGACGAAAGGTGTCCAAAAACTGGGTCATTTAGAGGAAGTAAAAGTCGTTTAACAAGGTTTCCGTAGGTGAACCTTGCGGAAGGATCATAACGAGTGCAGCAGCCCGCAGCAGCACCACCACCGAGTAGTGGTTTCGCCGAAAGAGGCAACTCGCGTGCCAACCCGAACGGGGGAGGGGGTCGGACGGACGGACGGACGGACGGGCGAGGGCCAGTGACCAAGGGGCGGAGACGGTCTTGTCTCCCGCCGCGGTCCACCTCCCAGCTCCTCGTCCCCATTTCCTCCTCCTCGTCCGCGGGGGGCTCTCGGCACGGCTCCCCGGCCCTTTTCTCTCCACCATCCCGCCCGCCCTTGGCGGCCGGCCGGAAGGGAGGGGGGGAGGAGAGGAGGGGGCCGAACCCAAAAGTCTTTGTCAGCCCCGCCTGGGTCACCGGGGCCTACGAGGTCGGCGACGGCCGCCGGGCGCAAAAGCGCGCTCGGCGCCGTGGGCAAACCGTTTTCTCAGAGCGCAGGTTACCCTCCCCCCCGGGAGGCCCTTTTTGGGAGGGGGAGGGGATCGAGTAGTGTGTGTGTGAACTCGAGGAAAGAGAAACCCAGCAAAGATCTAACGGGGGAAACACTTGGCTCGTGGGTCGAGGAAGAACCGCGGAAGAAGCGATGTTTTGGGGGGGCTTATCGCAATTCTCCCCGTGATTCCATCGACGTGTCCCAAACGCACATTTGCGGCGGCCTGTGCCTTCTTCGAAGGACGGGCTGCCACCTTCCCTCGAGTGTCGTTGGGCGTTGCCTCCCGGGAGACAGTCGGACGGCTGCGGGACTGCGGCGGCGGAGGGCTCCGGTCCCCCTGCCCTTTCCGCCCGTTCTCCGGGAAGGCCGCACGAGAATCTCCTTTAGAGTGAGGCGAAACAGCGCCGGTGTAGGTGGCCCCCTTTCCCCGGCGGGCTCTTCTCTCTCCCCCCCTCATCTGAGGGCAGGAGAAGGAGCAGGGGCTTCCGGCGGCGGGGACCTCCGCAAAATGCCAAAAGGGGGTGTTTGGGTCGGCGGCTCTCTCAAGCTGCCGGCCACTCAAAACCGTGCCGGAGGCGGCGCGGCGCGCGGGATGCTTGTGCTCGTCGCCGACGACATTGCCGGGGAGTGCGACGAGAGGGCGGTTTCTGGAACTGCTCCGGCCACCCCGACCTTCTGTTTTCGCGCCGGGTCGGGGGGCCCGGGAGTTCGCCCCGGCCAGGGAGTGGCGGTGCCTCCTGGCCAGAAAACT
>NW_023655069.1:0-4358 GCF_015228065.2 Penaeus monodon
TTTGGGACTGAAACAAAAGATGTGCAATACCCAAACTAATTTTTGTATTACACATGAATCGCAACTCACATAACATCACTTTCAGAAAACCACACTCGTTGAAAGGAAACAACACAAAAACCTATATTTTTTTTTTAGAAAAAGATCGCTGGCTTTGCAATTGCAAGGCGCTGGGTTCGTGCTTACCCATGAGTACCGGTATCAGCTGGGTCAAGGTCGGGCAGAGAGGAACTTGGCGTGAGTTGGTCTCGTGTGTGCTTCTTTGGCCACTTTGACACGGGACTAAATCTGGAGTATTTTGCGGACTTCGGGAATTTGTTGGCCATATAATAAGAACTAAATATTGCAGTTCCGAACAAAGTATTGCAAATATTCAATGAGTTTTCACGAATGTGTAAATAATTTGACAGATATAAGCCATGACAACTTCAAGGCCCCCCTACATATGAATGTGTGTCTGCGTGTGTGTACGCATGTGTGTGCATGTGTGTGTGCATCTGTGCGAGGGTTTGGTCGTGTATACAGATTTTCTCCATCTTGTAAATGTTCTGCTCCATTGTACATCAAAACCCCACTTTAAAAATCATCTGTAATATTTTAAGACTTTTTTCCAACAGAAAAATCATAGTTATTATCTATACTTTTTATTATTTCCTTTTCCTTTTGGATAAAAAAAATCCTCCTATTACTTCAGTCTCTTTCACACTGGAGAATCTGGTCAGGGTTATTAATGACCCACTTACTGAGGAAAAGAAGGAGAAAAAAAAAAAGAAGAGGGGGCGGAGGGAGGGGGAGGAGGTAAAAGTGCCATCAGTCATGGAAATGCTTAACTGCTCGTGGGTATAAAAAGGCGAGGCTGTGGGCACAGACAGCACAATCGACGGACTGTTCATCGCGGTAAGTAGAGAGAAGGGGAGAGAGGGAAAGAGAGAGAAAGATAGGAGAGAAAGAGAGGGAGGAGAAAGACAAGAGAGTGGGAGGAAAGAGAGAGAGAGGAGAAAGAGAGAAGAAGTGGGGATGGAGAAGAGAGAGAGAAAGAGGAACATCAAGAAGTGAAGTCTGCTATGTAATTAAAAGTGTTTTTCTGCTTCGGAGAGATATGATGTATCCAGTGCATATTTCAATATTTGGAATAATCGTGAACTTTGATTTCCTTATAATTTCATCAGCTTTAAAGTTTGACATTTCCGTTTTTTTTCGGTAAAATGTCTAATGGCATAAAAATGTAAAAGAGAGGGAATATGATATCATAAATCATGTACCTACTTCAGCGCAGCAGAGGACAAAGAGGAAGGATTAAGTATCGTAGTATGTGTTTAACGAGACTGCCAAATGCGTCGTTCTGAGGTTTTATCACTTTTCCGTTTCAGATGAAGGTCCTTTTGCTCGTAACTGTGGCGGCTGTGGCCCTTGGAGACGACCTGGTGAGTCCGCACCACCATTGGTTTATTTGAGAGACCAATTTCAATAGAAACGGTTCAACAGTGACCAGTTTCAATAAGGAACTAGTTTAATTAGAGGCGTTTCAGTATGAAACTTTATGGTTTGTTAGCGTGAATCTAAATTGTGTGTTTTACAAAGGTATCCCATTTTCTATAATTCTGTCAAACTAAGAGTAAAGAGAAGAAAGGCAGCTTATCTTGCATCATACCTGCCACATAGTCTTTGTTAATACCATTAATACTACAGGTAGACCGGCAGCGGGACGACAGCGAGTACCACTTCGCTTGGCTCCACGACGGCGGGCGGACTACGACTGGCAGGGCGCCAACAGCTACTGCTCGAGGCTCGGGCGCGGCTGGAAGGGCATCAGCATCGAGAGCAGGGAGAAGACAGCTTCGTGAGCGATATCATTGATGATGTAATTTCCCTGCGTTTTCATCTCATACGCGTCCATATATGAAGCTATGTGACACTCACACGTAACTGACAAGCCTGTTTATATTGTTTATTGTGTATAATGTGTCACTGGATAATGATCTAGTTGTATTTGTGTTCCCTCTCAGACGAACTGCCGTGGATCTGGACCGGAGGCCAACGCAGGGGACGCGACTTCGCGTGGCCTTCGGGAGCCGTTTCGTGGGTCTGAACTGTCTCACACCGGCGGGTATGTGCACGTGGTCGTTTCGCTTGTCATCTGCGTAAAAAGCTCTTTTATCGCTTATAAGTTTCTTTGCCCTTAGCATGAGATGAAAAGCTTTTCTGTAACTGCTGCTGTCGCCACCAGGAGGAAGCAACCGCAACCCAGACAACCGCGAGGAGGGGGGCGAGAACTGCGTGGCCGTCCTCAACGACTTTTATGACGACGGCGTGAAGTGGCACGACATCGCCTGCCACCACGAGAAGTCCATCATCTGCGAGCGCTCCGACTGAGAGCTCGGGGCGGATTGCAGAGGGCGGGGCCGTTGGCGCGCAGTTGAGTGCTCTGCAGGGAAGAAATCTGTGCAAGAGGACTGTGGGCTAATGGCAGATTTTGCCCGTATTTATTGCTATTTATGTGTGGATAAGAATAGAATAAATTTGCCTAATTTGGATGTTTATATCAAGATTGACCTTTTACGAGACATTCCTGATCACAGAGAGATTGTGTTCCCGGTGAAGCAATTATCGTTGATGCGAAAAACTCGAAATAACGGAAACGTAGAGGAACGGAAAGAGAAAGAAAGGGTGGCTCAGGATAAGGATCAAAGAGTATTGGAAACAACTTTAATTTTCACAAATGGTTTACATACTACTTACGAAAGTGCGAATATCCATATACAAAGAACCAATGAACATACGTACATGTGTGAATCTATATAAGTATGTAAACATATCAAATCTATAAAGTACAGACAGGGCATCTGGAAACATATGTTCGTTACTGCCAAGTGGTTACGGATGACCCTGGAAACTCCTAGTAAACAGCATAAGTAGTATTCATTCATAAATCAAAGAGGATGTTACTTGTTGTTGTTTTAAAGATATTAAGATAATGGATAAGCTTTGATAATGCCAGGACAAACGCAATACTATAGTACCATTACAGTGTATAGTCATCGGATATCGGAGCTAACGCGACTGGCAGCAAATCTAGTCTTAGTCTCCCAGTGTTAATGCGTAGGGGTTGGTAAGCGCATAACGCGCATAAATGCTTGGTTGGTGGGTGTGGGGTAAGGACTAAGGTATAAATAGTAGTGTTTGTGACGTTAAGGTGCTTATCTTGCCATGTGTTTGTTTAATTTGTCAGTGAATGTTTTAGAATTTTTGTTTCAGTGATGTAGCAGTGGGTAGCTTATTCCAGCCCGCGGAACATGGGAAGAAAGAATGCTTATAAGACCCGATGTTGATGCATGTAAGGAACTTACTGTTATGTGAGTTTCGTGTTATGTGGCATGTCCCTGCTTGTAGGTATTCCTTTTTGTTGTGATTGTACGTGACTGTATGTCTGTGTGCTTGTCTTCGTTTCTCATGCAGGTCCATGGTTATTTATTTTATTCATTTTTTTTTCAGGTATGCATGCGTAATTGTATGTAATAAACCTGGCTGGCCTAGTTGGAGTTTCTCAATGTGCTTGTGTAAGGGTCCCATACAGCCGTACAGTACTCAGTAATGGGCGTACGCGTGTTGTAAAGTATGTGGTTTTATGTGTGGTGTACAGTTGTGTATGTTTTTCTCCTGAGGAAGCCCATTGTTCCGTTGGCTTTGTTTTGTGATGAAATCAATTTGTGTTTTAAAGGGGAGATTGTTAGTGGGGTGTACTCCAAGGGATTTTTAGGATAATGTGGGGGTCAGTTGTTTTGGGTTGTTATAATGTAGGTGTATTGCATCGGTTATGTGATCTGATAAACGGAGTGCGTTGTATTTACGTTTTCTGATGGGCATTTTTCCACCTTTCCTTTGCCTAAGGACATCTAAATTAATTTTTTCTGACGAAAATTGATAAGATCGCCCTAATGTAATAACTTCAAATCGTATCCCTTAATAAAGACACGGTGTACATATCCACAGTGCACATTACCGATGCTACACACACACACACGCACCACGCCAAACAACACACACACACACACAACACACAACCCCACCCCCACACACGCACGGGACGCACGCACGCACACACACTAAAACACACCTTGGATCTGAAACAAAAGATGTGCAATACCCAAACTAATTATGGTATTACACATGAATCGCAACTCACATAACATCATTTCAGGAAAACCACCCCTCGTTTTAAAGGAAACAACACAAAACTTATATTTTTTTTAGAAAAAGATGCTGGCTTTGCAATTGCGAGGCGTTGGGTTCGTGCTTACCCATGAGTACCGGTATCAGGGGCTGGGGGGTCAAGGTCCCGGGGCTAAACGGGATTTTTT
>NW_023655071.1:0-4356 GCF_015228065.2 Penaeus monodon
TTATGAGGTAGATAACACGAAATGTGTAAGTATGTATTGACATATATATAAATACAGACTTCTACACTTGATTTCAGTAAGGATAACCATCTTTTCTACGTCCGTGAAAATGTACTAGTCATTAGTTAACTAAAAGTGTATACATAAAAGGGTTTTTCATGTAAACCACCCACCATTTATAAGCGGCCATGTCTGCGGCAGGGCAGGGATTTCACACCCAGTCAATATTAGAAGAGGCAGATTTGGAGCAGAAATCAGGTGTTTCATAATTAGAATTACAAATTATGTCGGGACTTGGATTTCACCTTAGACAAGACACTGAAACACTGAAAGTTCTACAGATTCCTTTGACTGGAATATTTCGCTTTTGTTGCCAAGCCCTTCTCGACATTTATTCGTAAGTGCACCTCTAAACTTTTATAATACATTGATCTGTGCAGCGTAGGAATTAGGCGAAATTATAAGAGGCAATTCGTTATATTTGGAAGCTGCGATAGATAACACTCGACTGGTTGGAAAGTGCGTCGTGAAAGAATAAGAATGTATTGAGTAAGATAGTTTCAAATATCTACAGTATATTTACACATAAATATTGGTTAATGTGTAATCAGCAAAGTTTGACAAAATATGCCATCCCTCTATTCATCGTCTTCGTAGAGAAAGATCGGGTGTGCTTTTTCCAAAAGTCATATACTATATACATAGTATAATCTAATACATTGGCTTATTAATTAGAATACTGCGGCAACGTTTTGTTTATATTTTCTGTTTAGTAAATTCTTGTAGGTATTTGATATATTTGTGTCAATAAAAATGCATATAACAATTACTGTTTTTTTTTTTTCGAGCGTGTGCTTTGTTTACCTCCAAGATGGCCACACAACCGGGACTGTGCAGTTCTGTTTACATTGTACCCTTAACATGCATTAAATGTTCGTGTCACAGGTGCACTATACCTGAAAAAATTGAAAGTTTACTCGCATCTGCAGCAAATTAACCTACCTCCCGATGTATGATCCTTCTTCACTCTCCCCCCCCCCCCTCTTACTTGCCTAAATACTAAGGGCTTATCCATCTTGATTACTTTTTGTGTACGGTAGAAATTTTTTCCCAAAATAAGAAAGTTAAAATTATAATGACAATAGATAGATGATAGAAAAGAAGACAGAGGGGAGTAGACAGATAGAAGAACAACTACGCAACAAAAAGATGGATAAAAAGATCTAGGGTTGAATAAAATTAACATGTTAACAAAAAAATAACAAAAAATAAAAAAAAATAATAATAAAAAAAATAATATTAGGGAAATATTATAATAAATAAAATGAAAAAACAATTAAAAAGGGGAAAGAAAAAAAAAATAAAAAAAAAAAATAAAAATAAATAAAAAATATAAAAATAAATAAATTAGTGGGGTGGGGGGGTGGGGGGGGTTGGGGGGGGGGTGGGGTATGTGGTTAAAAACTTTTATCTATCTACTACCACAATTAATAAATATAAATAATAAAAATAAATAAATATATAAAAAAAAAAAAAAGATTAAATACAAAACATATATAATATTAATATAATAAAAAAAAATAAATTAGAAATTATAAAAATTTAAAATATATAATAATTAAAATTTGGGTATGGGAAGGGGGGGTATTTAATAATATTTAATATAAAAAAAAAATAAATTATTTAAAAAATTAAATATTAAAATTTTAATTAAAAATTTTTTTTTAATAAAAGTTACACGGGGAAATTTTTTAAAACAATAAAACTAACTAAAAAAAAGAATATAAAAAAAAAAAAAAATAAAAAAATAAAATAGAAGAAGATAATTTTAAAAAATTAAAAAAAAAAAAAAAAAAAAAATTAATAAGAAAGAAAAAAGAATAATATAAATAAAAAAATAAATTTTTTAAAAAAAAATAAAATAAAATTAAATTAAAAAAAATTTTTAAAAAAAAAAAAATAGAAAATAACACACACACCACAACACCCCCCAAACAAAATGTATAATTTTAAATATATATAAATTAAAAAAAATAAAAAAAAAAAAAAAGAAAATAAAATTAAAGGTAAATAAATAATAAAATAAAAAAATATATAATAACAAAATATATAATAAATATATAATTTTAAAAGGAAAAAAGTTTTAATATAAAAGATATATATAATATATATAATATAATATATTATTAAATATATATATAATATAGTTACTGTCTATAATTTAAAATTTATATAAATATAATAATATATACAAAAATTTAATATATATAATAATAATTAAATTATTATATATTATTTATAACTTAAAAGGGCCGCGGGGGCCGAATGGAGAGCGTGGGATCAAGACTGTCACGCAGCAATCTAAATTTCGGGGGTTCGAGTCACCGACCGCCTGGGTTTTTCCCCTTTGGGAAAGGAATTTTACCTTGTTTGCTACCTAGCCATGGGTGGCCAACCCCAAAAAGTAAAGTGCTAGTCCCAAGCCCGGAAAATAGAGAGAAGATTCCAAAAAGGGTTTACCACCGGCATCTCCGTGGAAAGGAACTGGGGACCCCACCCCACTCCTCCAAGAGCATCAAACATGAAAACTACAATTAAGCATGTGTGCCCGGGGCCAGGACATGAACCCACCCTTAAAAGAAGAAAATTTCAAATTTAAATAATAAAAAATATAAAATATAATATAATATAAATATATTAATATTAAATATTAAAAAATATAAATTTTATATAAAAAAAAAAAAAAAAAAAAAGAAACTTTTTTAAAAAAACGGGAACTTAGAAATAAAAAAAAAAAAAAACAAAAAAAAAAAAAGAAAATAAAAAAAAAAAAAAAAAAATTAATAAAAAAAAAAAAAAAAATAAAAAATTTAAAAAAAAAAAAAAAAAATTTTTAATTAAAAAAAAAAAAAAAAAAAAATAAATTTATAAAAAAAATTTTTAAAAAAAAAAAATTTTATAATAAATTTTTAATATGAAAATAAATAATAAAAAAAAAAATTTTATTTATTATATTTATTTTTATTTTTATATAAAATTTTTTAGTAGTATGTATGGGAAAAGTTTTTTTAAATTTAAATAAAAATTTTTTATATTAATATTGTTTATATATTTTTAAATTTTTTTTAAAAAATTTTAAAAAATAAATTATTTTTTTTTAATAAAAATTAATAAAAAATAAAATTTTTTAAATTTTAAAAATTTTTAAAAAATATAAAATTTAAAAATTTAATTTATATATTTTTAAAAAAATTTTTTTTTTTTAAACTTTTTTAATTGGGTTTTTCCCCCTGTTGTTTTTTTTTTTTTTTGGATTTTGGGTTTTTACCCCCCCTTTTTAGGGGGGGGGTTTTTAAATATTCTCTATTTATCCGGGTTGGGCTAGCATTTACTTGGGTGGTTTGGCCCCCAGTGGTAGGTAGCAATAAAGGTGAATTCCTTTCCCCAAGGGGAAAAACGAGGCGGTCGGGACTCAAACCCCCGAATTCAGAGCTTGGACAGTCTTGAGTCCGACGCTCTAACCCTTCGGCCACCCCGGGCTTATTGTAAATTATAATATAATAATATATATATATATATTAAATAAGAATAATATATTTATGATATAATATAAAAATATATTATAATATATATATAGAAGATAATATTTAAATATTTAATATAATATATATATATATATAATAATTAATATAAAATATTATATATAAAATATATAATTTTTATTATATTTATAGTTTTTTTGTTTTTTTGTATTTTAATTAATATATTTATATTATTATATTAAAATTTATAAAATTATTTATTATTTATATATTAATTTATTATTTTTATATATATATATATATATATAAAATTATATAATATATAAATATTTTTCTTTTTGGGTTTTTTTTTTGTTATTATATAATATATCTATATTATAATATATATATTATATATTATAAAATTATATAGTATTATATATATATATAGAATATAAAATATTATATATATTTAGGTTATTAAATAATAATAATTATATATATATAAAATATAATATATATTATTTTAATATATTATAAATAATATAATTATTAAAATATATATTATATATTAAATTTATCTATATATATTTTTATATTTAAAATTTTATATTATTTTAAAATGAATATAAAACAATTTTCTTTATTAATAATTAAAATTTATATATATAAGAATTCTTTAAAATAAATTTTTAAAAAAAAATTTTTTTTTATAAAAATTTAATATATAAATAGTTTAAAAAAATTTTAATTTTTTATAATTATAATATAATAGAAAAAATAAAAAAATTTTTTAAAATTTAAAATAATAAATAAAACAAAAAAAAAAAAAAAT
>NW_023655072.1:0-4356 GCF_015228065.2 Penaeus monodon
ATACGATATACAATTCACAAACATACACACACAAAACACCACACACACACACACCACACACCACACACACACACAATATATATAATATATTATATATATATATATATATATATATATTAATATATATATATATATGGGTGTGCATGTGTGCGTGAATCCATACACGCGCACACGCGCACGCGCGCGCGCGCACACACCACACACACACACACACACACACACACACACACACACACACACACACACCACACACACACACACACACACACACACACACACAACACGTGTGTGGTGTGTGTGTGCGCGTGTATGGATTCACGCATACATGCACACCCATATATATATATATATATATATTATAATATATATATATATATATTATATATATATATATATATTAATTATATATATACATTATATATGTTATATATATTGTGTGTGTGTGTGTGTGTTGTGTGGTGTGTGTGTGTGTGTGTGTGTGTGTGTGTGTGTGTGTGTGTGTGTGTGTGTGTGCGTGTGTGTGTGTGTGAATGCAGGCAAGCGCGTACATGTGCACACACGCGGGCAAACGCTATGGGATTTCACCCTATACAAAACAACTGCTGCCTTGTAATTCAGTCCGTGCATGGTCAAAGCTATGGGAGCCATCTTATATAGAAAAATCCACTGCCTTGTGGTATCTATATGATGAAAAGGCTTCGGCAGTCAGCAATCACCCTTGAGGGAAATCCGGAGCCAGAGTCCCGAAAGCAGTTCGTTGTCGCTTGCGATCTCGTTCTTGCAACTCCTGCGACGCCGCTAGTGCCAAACCTTATCGGTTTATGCCGTTCCTTTGGCTCCATCAGCTGCGTGGAGAGAGGTAGCCTGCTACATGAGCTACAGCATGCCTCTGCCTATACGGAAGTGGGTAGAGACAATAATGCCATAGTCGACATGACTGAAGGTAGCCGTCATATATATATATATATATATATATATATATATATATATATATCTATATATATATATATATATAATATATAATATACTATATACATATATATACAATGTAGTAATATATATGTGTATATATACATATATATAGATATTATATATTCCACATTGTGTGTATACAGAATGAACAATACTAGAGGGTGAAAAGGGTGGAGAGGGGAAGCTGATGGACATAAAGTAAAGGTTGTTAGAAGGATAAGCAGGAAAGGGAATAGGGACCATTGATAGAGTACTGTGGCAAAATGGCAAAAATGAGTTAATGATTAGGATAAGTGGACAGAACAGGGGGATGAAGAGAGGAAAAAGGAGAGAAGAAAAGACAATACAAAATTAGTTGAGGCGAGGGCTGAGAACCAAGGTAGAGGTGATCCCCTACATTGGGCCTCAGTCCCCATCTCCCAAGCCCCCCCATGATAACAATGAACAAGGTATGGGGGGGGGGGGGGTATACATATATATGTATATGTGTAAATATATGTATAAGTATATGTATATGTATATGTACATGCACAGATTTGTTTGATTGTATAAGGGTTTTATGTGTGGGTGCATGCATTTTTTGTATCTTTACCACACTATGACAAAAATACAAAAATATGGTGATGGGATTTTCTTTTTATTTTATATATTGGTTACATTATTCAGAAACGTGCAAATGTAAAATAAATAGCAAATGCAAAATAGGACATCAAATTAAGTAACACATGTTTCTTTCATTATTTTTTCCCTCTCTATGTCTTACTCTGTATGTGATAAAATGATTATAACAACACTATACATATCATACCTTGACATCAGAGTGATCTCCCAGTGAGCATGATTTGCTGTCATACTGTGCTTCCTTTGTATCATTTGACAGTGTGGGAAATGTGTATCCCCTGCAAAGGATGCAGTTATTTGTTTCTCAGTATATCATTATAATGAAATTGGGTGTGAGTCTTGTTTGATAATTAATGTGGATGGAATTTGGGTTTACAGACCTCAAAACTTTCAGGGTTTTTAAGTTATCAGTAAAAATACAGGAAATTATTTTTTTAAACCCTCCTAAAGGCTAGTTAAAGCTTTGGGAGGTAAGTAGAATTTGTTTTAAAAACTTTTCTCTTAACAAAGCAGTGGTAAAGACAAGAAAATTTGGGTGGAGTGGTTTCAGTAAACTATGATTGGGCCATACCAGATCCAAGATTATGGTTTTATTTTTCTATATTACTCAGTATGCTCAATATACATACTAAATGAAACAGGCAATGAACAACAATGGCTGATGAGAATTAAAGGATGTCAATAGTGTACAAATACCTGCACATGCTTTCTGCTAATTTAGTTCCACCTGTTAACATATTATATATTGCACCAGCCACCATAACCCAAAAGTGTATAATTTACCTAAATGGTTACCTAAAGAAAGAAAATATCAATCTTTTGAACTTTAAAGGAAAAAAAATAATCTTTTGCTTATTTTAAAGCTTTCCGGGGTGTTAAAGACTAAAAGATTAAATACATTTTTCTTGTTTTCCTTTATGATTATCTACACATTTCTGATGCAAAAAACCACTGGGGAAAAAAAACTTTTGTTTGGAAAAAACTTATAAATCCCTATGTACAATATGTACAGTACAAAAAAAAATTGGGCACTTCTGCAGAAAACTATTACCATTCCCTGTTTTTTTTCACAAAAATTCTTCACAATTATACAATAGGGAAAACTTAAAATGACAAAAGGAGGTGGGGGTGGCAGTGATGAGATGATGATAAATATCCAATAAAAAAAAACTATTTGGTAATCAAATGCTGACCCCAATAATCACCCAAAAAATCAGAAATTTCTTTTAAATTTCCCCTTTTCCCATAGTAACCCAGTTGACCCTTAAATCATAAACTGTAATTCCCTAATAATTTTAACTGCTTAAATTATCCATCAAACCCAAGCTCTGTAAAAAAGCATAATAAAAAAAGCAAAAAATACGAAAAGTTACAGGAATACAATATGGTAGTTACCATTATGCTCTAAACCCAAAAAAAAGAAAAAAACAGAACTTTTCAAAATAGTAATGTTGAAATAAAAACTCAACAAAGAAAAATTATACGTCCCTATCACAGAAGGGGTTAGATATGCTGCAGGGAACAGGCTTGTTTATCGGTTAACCTTCCACCCTAACCATGATTTATCCTCTGTTAAAGAACTTTTTTCAGATTCTTATTCAGTTCATTACTAGATGTGTACTTTATGAAAATTTACTCCTAAAGTCTGTTTTTAGGCAGCACTGACTGAACCCGTAGGGGAAACAAAATTTTTAGGAAGAGAAGTGTTCCAGCAAAACTTTAGCACTGGTCGTTAAATTTATAATATATATAATTATAAAATATATATATTATATATATTATTATTATATATATATATATATATAATATATATATATATAATTTTAAATATATATATAATATAAATTATATATTAATAAAATATATTATAATATATATAATAATTAAAATATATATATATTATTATATATATATATAATAATATATATATAATTTATTATATATTAAAAAATATTATTATATATTATATATATAAATTATATATATTATATATATAATAATAAATATAAAATATATATATAATAATATTTTATATAAAATATTATATTATTATAATATATAAATATTATTTTTATTTCAATTTTTATATTAATATAATATAATTTTATAAATTTTTAAAATTTTATTTTAATATTATTAAAATAATAATATATTATATATATTATTAATTTTTATATTAAAATATAAAATATATATTTTTTAATAATATAAATAATATATATACATATATATAATATAATAATAAAATATATAATAATTAAATTATTAAATTTTAAAATTATATATAATATTTTATTAATATTATATATATTTTTTTTTTATATATATAATATTATTCTAAAATATATATAAATATATATATTAAAAAAAATATAATTATATTTATATAATTAATATATATAATTTTATATATTATATATATATTATATATATATATTTAAAATATTATTTAAATTTTTTATATATATTTATATTTATTATTATATATATATAAACTTATATATATATATTTTAATTTTTATATTTATATTATTATATATATATATATAAATATTATTATATTAAAATATTAAAATTATTAAAAAAAAAAAAAAAAAATTTAAAATTTTTTTATTTTCAAAAATTTAAAAAATTTTATTTTTTTTTTAAAAAAAAAAAAAAAATATATATTTTTTATATATTTTATTTAATATAAATTTTTTTTTTTTTTTTTTTATTTTATATTTTTTTTTTTTTTTTTAAAAATTTTTTTAAATATAATAT
>NW_023655075.1:0-2500 GCF_015228065.2 Penaeus monodon
CAAAAAAAAAAAACCCCCACACACACCCCACCCACCCCCAACACACACCACACACACACACACACACACACACCCCAAAAAAATATAAAATGCTGGTATTTATCATGTGTATACATATTTTTACACAATATATTCTTTGTAAGTGTATATATATATATATATAATATAAAATATAATATATAATTTTTAAATACATAATATTTACATGTATTTATACTTACCTATATATACCATTAATTGTGTTTTAAATGAAATTATATACATACATGTGAAATATTATAAAAATAAATATTACCCCAAAAACCCCAACACACACACACACACACCAACACACACATATAAAAATTATATATATATATATATATAATATATATATTATATATATATATATATATATTAATATATATATATATGCATTTATTTTTAAATATATACAAATAAACCATAATATATATATTATATTAATAATATATACGCATATATAAAAACCCCATTATTAAATTTTTATTTTTTTTTTTTTTTTTTTACAAATAAAAAAAAGGGTGTGTGTGTGTGTGTGTGTTGTGTGTTTGTGTGGGTGTTGTGTGGTGTGTTGTGGTTGTGTGTGTGTGTGTGTGTGTGTTTTTTTTTTTATTTAATTTTATTTTTTTTAAAATTTTTTTTTTAGTTTTTATGTTTTTGGGGTTTTTTGGTTTTTTTTTTTTATTTTTTTAATTTTTTTTTTTTTTTTTTTTTTTGTTTCTTTCCCCCCACTTTTTCCCCCCCCCCCCTCTCTCCTAATCCCTCCCCCCCCCCCACACCCCCCCCACCCCCCCCCCCCCACTCCCTCCCCCCCCCTCCACTCCCTCCCTCCCTCCCTCCCCCCCCCCCCCCCCCACCCCGTTATGTGTTTTTGGTTATTTTTGTTTTGTTTCTTTTATTTTTTTTTATATATTATATATATTATATATATATAATATTATGTCTGTGTTTTAAGTTATTTTAATATATGGTGTGGTGTTGTGTGTGTGGTGTGTGTGTGTGGGTGTGTGTTTTGGTGTGTTGTGGGGTTTTGTTGTATGTGTATACATATGTGTAACATTGTGTTACTATTGTATACATATGTGTTATGTGTATTTTGGGGTTACATTTGTATAGTGTATATATATGTGTATATAAAATTGTATATATATTTTTACATATTGTATAGGGGTATATGTAATTTTATATAGGTGTTTGTGTGTGTGTGGGTGTGTTGTGGTGTGTGGTGTTGTGTGTGTGTTGTGTGTGTTTTGGGGGTGTTGTGTGTGTGTGTGGGTGTGCGTGTGCGTGTGCGTTGGCCGTGTCGTGTGCGTGTGCGTGTGCGTGGCGTGTCGTGTGCGTGTGGTGTGTGTGGTGTGCGTGTGTGCGTACGTGTTGCGTCGTGGTGGGCGTGCGTGTATGACGCCCAACAATCACACACCGAATCAAATTTTTCCGTGGTGGGGAAACATAAAGGGCGCCCCTACCCTACGGGATATAGTCGGCAATTCTATAATTACTAAGCTGAATATACCCCGGAATCCGCCGGTTATGTCTTTGTCCGGCAAATCGCGATGACTAATGTTCCCAAAAAATCTGCCAATAAAAATTTAAAAACCCGAAAGTTGATAAGGGGGTTGGGGCCGCGCGCGGGCCGGGCGTCTGCAGCAAGAAAGGGGCCCCGGCCCCCCTGCAGCAGAGGCGCCCCAACCCGCCGAGTCCGTCCCCCGGACGAAAAACGGCCAAAACACGAAAATTTATTGCGCAATAACCCGGGAAATTATAGCTGTTTTACGCGCCGCCCCGATCATGACGGCAGCGAAAGGAAAAACCCGCGCCCCTTTACGGGGGCGATTCGATCCCCGCAAGCTTTTTCAACTTGGTGCACTTTCCCCGATTTAAAAATAAATTTTATCATGTTTGTAAGCGCAGGTGAGTTATGAGAGCGCACCTCGTCCGCGGATCATGATCTGAATCCCATAACTTTTCCCCTGTGGGGCCCAGTGGGGGCTCCAGTCTGGGCTATTTTTTTTGGTTTATTTTGGGCAATTTTCGATGAGGAACGCGCAGTACACGCCAAGCGTCCCGATAGAATATCACAAAAATTCGTGAGGTAAACTGCAACAGTTTGTCCATGTAATAAAACATATTTTTAGACTTAGTTAGACAGTGTAAAAGGGCCCTACTATGCTCGAGAACGCAGTCCGACACCGTCTTGCCCGCCCCTATGGGCGAGCTCTCTTCTCCAGCGCTCCCTGGCCGCCGAAATAAAAACACGAGCGGCGAAAAATCGCCTTCCTGGCAAAACTACAACTTGTGTATTTTAAAAACTGCACACCCCCGAGTTTCCCCGGGCGGTACGGCTTCGCCTCTGACTCCGGCGACACGTAAACAACTTCCCCAGGCAAAAATCCCGAGTCGCCGAACCCGTAGATAAACGCGTAAAAAAAACAAAAACTATCTATGTCCACACCGTAATGCAAAAGCGTTCCATCCACTA
>NW_023655075.1:7500-22500 GCF_015228065.2 Penaeus monodon
TAAATTATATATATATATATATATATTATAATATATATAAATTATATATAATATATAATCATATAAAAATGATGAAAATAAGAGGAATTGTTCAAAATTAAAAAAAAGGTAAAAAAAAAAAAAATTCCAAAAGTCGAAAAAGCGGCAAAATCTAGCGAAATATACCCTTAGGGGTTTTTCCCTCCAAAATGATTTTTTTCCATTCATTTGATGTTTTTGAAAATAATTAGGGTAATAGTGAAAAAATTTACCGAATTCTTTTAATCATGACAAAATGATGATAAAGTAAAAAAAGAGTTTTGGAAACTTTTGATTATTATTAATTTTATTCTATCATTATTATCATCTTTATTTTACTATTATTTTTTTATTTTTATTTTTATCTTATTATTATTGTTATTTTATTACTACTTTTTATTTTTTTTGATTTTTTTTTTTTTTTTTTAATTATTTTTATTTTTTTATTATATTTATTAATTATTATTATTTTATTATTATTAGTTATTATTATTATTTTATATTTTTTTAATTATTTTATTTTTTGCCAAAAAAATATTTAAACTGTAATAATAAAATAAAATTAAAAAGTTGTAAATTTAATACTAATCTTATTTTTTGTTTTTTAAATTTTATTTATTTTAAAATTTTATTGTTTTTAATGTATTAATTTTAAAAATAATTTTTAAAGAATTTTAAAATAAAAAATTTTAAAAAATATAAAAATTTTTATAAACCCATTTTTTATTTTCTTAGGGAATTGCTATTGTAGTTTTTAGTTAGTTGTAGAAATAATTTTTATACTGCATAATTTCCAATAAAAATTATTAAAAATTTGCAAAATGATGATAATAATTGCAAATAATGATGTAATAATTGAAATAATGATGATAAAAAATTGCAATAATGTGATAATAATGATGAAAACGAGTTTATTAAAGAATAAGTGATAATCATAAAAATAATGATTAAATAACAGGAATTTTCCATTATAATAAAAAGGGTAAAAGAAAAAAAAGATCCCAAATGTCAAAAAAAGCGGCAAAATCAGCGAAAAATACAGATTTTTTGAGGTATACTAAAAAATTGACTTTTTTCCATTATTTGTTTTTTTTGGAAAAATTTTAGGTAATAATGAAAAAAATTTACCAGAATTCTTTTAAATCATGACAATAATGATAAAAAAAGTGAGAAAAGAGAATTTGGATAACTTTTGTGATATTAATGTTTTTACTTTTATTTTATTATTTTTAATATTTTTATTATCATTTTATTTTAATATTTATTATTATTTTATTAATATATTATTTTATTTTTTTTATTGTAGTAGTAGTAATGAAAGTATTAGTATTATTATAAATTTTAATTATTAGTTTATTACCAAAAAATATATTATAACGTAATAATAACAATAATAATAAAAGTATGATGATAATAATATAATCGTTATAACATTGGTTTCAATATTATTATTGTTATTATTATCATTATTATTATTTTTATAGAGTTAATTGTAAAAAAATTATAATAACAGTAAAAATTACAGTAAAAAACGATTTTAAATTTAAAAATAATGAATAAATAATAATTAAAAAAGCGTTATTTTTGTTAGATAGGTTTTATTACTATCATTTTTGTAGCTGTTATTGTTAGTTGAAAAAAATGTATATTATTACTGCAAATTTGAAAATAATGAAAATTGCAAAATGATGAAAATAATTGCAATAATAATAATAATGAGATGTAAGATCATAATGAAATAATGTGATTTTTGTGTATGTGTATATGTATTTGTATTTGGTATATTTTTAATATATATATATATATTAATATTTATATATATATATATTATATATATATATATGTATATATTATATTTATATATATATATATATATATATATATAAATATATTTTTGTGTGTGTGTTGGGTGGGGGTGTGGTGTGTGTGGTTGTGTTTGTGTGTGTGTGTTGTGTGTGTGGTGTGTGTGTGTAAAATATGTATATATGTTTGTATGTATTTATATATATATAAAATAATATAAAATTATTTATTAATATATAAAATATTATATATATATAATATATGTTAAAATTATATGTATTTTTAATTTAATATATTAATATATATAAAACTATAATATATATATATATATAATATTATAAAATATATATATATATATATTATCATAATATATATATATACATATATATATTAATTAATTATATATATATTATATATTATATTGTATGTATATATATAAATTTTAAACACCAAACACAACCACACACCCCCACACAACACACACAAAAAACACACACACCACCAAAACACCATATAAAATTATATATATATCATATACACTACATTTATATCCCCATAGAAAAAAAAATTATATATACATATTATACACGCACCACAGAAGAAAAATTTAATTAGTTTTTGGGTTCGTTGGGTGTATTTTAGGTTAAGTTGGATTAGTTAGGTTAGGTTGGTTTAGTTCGTTTTTTTTTTTTTGGGTTTTTTAATTTAGATTAAGTTTGTTGAGCAAAATTTGATTTGGTTAAATTAGGTATAGTTACGTTTGGTTAATTATGTTAAGTACCTTCCAAAAAATAAACCTAATTTACCTTTAAACTAACCTAAACCCAAACCCAACCTATCCTAAATAAAAAACAATCCCAACCCCAACCCAAAAAATAAATAACAAACCTAAAAAATCTAATTTTAACCCAAATAATTAAAATTAACCTAACCTAACTAACCTATTTTAAATATAAACAACCCTAACCTGATAAGCCCAAAAATAAATTAAACCTAACCTTTCCTAACTAAAACCCAATCTCACCGAAACGAACAAATTAACAAAACTAGCCCAAAACTAACCCAAGCTATCTGAATAAAGGGAAAATATTCTAGCGAACAATCTATATACCAAAAAACCAAAATCGAATTTAACTTAAGCTTATCAAGGAAACCCCCAAAAAACCCATTTAACTTAAATAACCTAACCAACCAAACCCAAATATACCCTAATATAAAATAAACCTAACCTAATCCATACTAACATAAGATAAATTAACCTAACGAAACCTAAATTAACATAACACAAAAACGTAACTAAACCTTTTCTAATCTAAAAAAATTTAAATTAACGAAACCTAACCCAACCAAACCCTAAACTAACATTAAACGGAAATAACATAAATAAACCTAATCTATTAAAAAATAATCCCAAAATAACATAACAGGACAAAAAATAAAAACCCATTCTAATCTAAAACAACCGAAGATAACTAAACCTAAATAGCCCAACCAAATCTAACCAACTAAAAATTAATAAACCTTAAAATAACCTAACGTATCCTAAACCAACGAAAACCCATGCTAAAATAAAATAACATAATCTATCCCCCCCTAAACGTCATCTAACCCAAACAAGGCCAAAAACCAACTTATATAAAACTAACCGAAAACCCAACCCAACATACGTAACAAACGTAAACCCAACCCAAAATTTAACCCATTTAAATCTATCCTAACGTAATACAACAAAACGCAATGAAACCAACGTAACTTAACCTAAAACCCAAAAACTAGGGAGGTAGATACACAAATAGAAGATGGGCCGGTGGAAGGCGACTAGCAAAAAAGAGGGTAGGTTTATAGATGACAGTCGTAGGTAGGTACGTAGGGAGGTAGTAGATAACTAGATAGGTAATACGTAGGTAATAGATAGAAGGAGGAGGGGAAAGGGAGGTAGATAGCCAATTATATAACTGGGTATAAAAATTTTACAAAAAATACATACTTTACACACAGAAAAACCCCGCAAATATAAATAGTAAAATAAAAAAATGGATATATATATATATATATATTAAAAATATAATTATATATATATATATAAATATACACAATGTACTATACACCACAACATATGTATGATAAATATCTACCATCTATTTATCTACGAATCTATGTATCTATATAAATAGGGAGGTATGTATGTATGTATTTATTTAATTACAAAGTATCAATGTAATTATGATATATATATATTATATATAAATTATATAATACATACACACACACTAAAAATTTTATGTATAATACATAAGTTATATTTTTTTCATATATATGTGTGTGTAGTGTTCCCCTTTACCCTGCCCCCCTCTCATGTGGCTAACCCCCAAAAAGCCGAGCCCGCCCCCTCGGCGCCTCTCTTTCCCAGCCCCCACCTCCAAAATGGCACTAAGCTCCCCCCTCACATAGAGCTCGACCCAAAGGCATTCCAGGGGGAGGGGGAATAAGGTCGACGGGAAGGGGCCCCCCATTGGGTCATCCCCGCGGGAGTCTTTTGCAATTGGGTGGAACGACGGGCGCTGCTCGAAGGGTGCTGGAGAAATGGAAGGATCAGAAAAAGGGGAAAAGCCATCCCAAAAAAACGAACAATAAAGGGGAAAAAGAGACAAAAAAAAGAGACGAAAAGGGAAAAAGCGATCCAAAAAAAACGAAGCAATAAGGGAAAAATGAGCAAAAAAGAAAACGAAAAAAGGGGAAAAGCGATCGAAAAAATGGAACAAAGAAAAGAATAAAATTAATAATAGTAATAAGAAGAAAAGAATAAGTTAATATAAAAAGAACAAAGGAAAAAGGGGAAAAATATATATTTTATATATATATAAAAATATATATATAATATATTATAATATATATTAATTAATTTTAAGAAAAAACAAAACATGAAAAAAGATAAAATTAAAATTTCGAAAAAGGAAAAAAATAAGAAAAATGAAGAATTTTGAGAAGCATAAAAAAAAAGATTAAAACATAAGCGGGAAAGGGGGCAAAGTCAATATTTAGAAATTTATTGCAAAAAAAAAAATATATAAGAAAAATTTCTACGGTAGTAAGAAAAAGAAAACAGATAAATAAAGGAGAATTTAGTAAAAAAGATATTGAATAAAAGAGAAAACAATAGTATCAATAGTAAAAAAAACAATTTCCAAATAATAAATCAAAACTAAAATGATAGAAATTAAATAAAAAATGAATACAAACATGAAAATGATAAGTGAAAAATAAAAGATACATAATAAAATATATTTTAAATTTTGAATGAATAAAAAACATGATAATCAAAAAATTTTAAAAATATGTAAATAAACAAAAAAATGAGATAAAATAAACTTTTTCGTTTTTTAAATTTTCCTCTCCTTAATGGGGGATTAATGAGGGTTAATTAGAGCCCCGGGGGGATCAAAATCATCGCTGAATGGAGGTTAGACATATATCCCTAATGATAAATTTAAAAAGCAAATTTATTGTTAAAGGAAACAACGGGTATCATCAATCAACCAAATTCGTAATTTCGTGCGAAACAAACGATTTAGTTTAATAAACAATATAATTATCAAATTTTTAAATTTTTTTTTAAATGATTTGTATCTGTTAAAAATAAAAACTAAGATCACAATTAAAAAACAAAATCAGTAAAAAAAAATGACTGTCTCTAATACAAATGGTTTTTATGCGGAGTCAAAAGGAAAAATACATCAAAATGGCAACCAGAAAGACAGAATGAATACCAGAATGACAAAAATGGAAAACCCGAGTAAAAATTAACAACCGAATGACAATGTGGCAACCTGAATGGCAACTGACAACCAGAATAGCAAATGGCAAACCCAAAAAGAAAAAATGGATGAATTACAATGAATAATGACAATGTGGCAACCAGAATGGCAATATGGCACCATAATTATGACAATAATTTGGGAACAAAGATGACATGACAACCGGAATAACGAAAAAGGCACCCCGAATGTAGACAACCTAAAATTTAAAGATAACCATAATAACATGGCACTAGAATACATGACAAAAATGGCAACCATAATGACAATTGACAACCAAAATGACACAATGGCTACAGAATGAAAAAATACGCATTTTTTTAAATTTCAGGCTAGATTTGTCGCTGTTTGCTTAACATCTAACCCCTAATTTTCCGTAACTGCCCATTTTCCCCTGGTGTCCCTTTTTTAGTTTTTCACAATGAAGCATTTATTTCATTTTTGGGGGGTGCATGCGTTGTACCTTTCAGTACTTAAAATACTAACTTTTTCATTCGCTTTCAGGAGGTTTTTGAAAAAAAATGTTTTTTATTTATACTAAATACAAAACCTATGAACATAAATTGCGTCCCGAGAAGGTTTTTAAATCTTACCCTTGGGCCCTGTTCACCCTCTCGGTAGATTCATTCGTGAAGAGGAACGAGGCAGGGGGCGGCCCTGTCTTTTCCCCTCTGAAAGGGTGTGGGCGAGGGTTTTTTTTTTTGCGTTTTTTTTTTCCTTTTAATTATCTTTTCCTCTAAATTTTTTTGGGGACTCGTTCAAAATTCATTGGATATTTACTTTGTATATATTATATAATTTACATTGTAAATAATTATATATTATATATACATATATATGTATATATATATATATTTTACATATGTAAAAAGCAATTTTATATATCATATAGATAATATGATATAAATTTTATATGATAATATGTGTTTGTGTGGTGCTTTTATTTAATGTATATTTTTAAGTATATAAATTATATAATCATATATATATAATATATATATGTAAAAATAACAAATTTTAAAAAAATAAATAAATATTTATACTAATAAAATACATATAAACAAACACCTCATATTCATAAAAATATAAATATATCATATATGTGCATATATTATTTTTTCTATACAAAATAAAATATACATAATTTGGTATAAATATATATTAAATATCATATATATATATTTATATAAATAAAATATATCTCACACACACACACACAGAAGATAAATAGATAGACAAAATTGGACACGTTTGTTACAAAGACAAGTTCTTTTATATATTTGTATATTTTTATTTGTGACAGTAATCAGGGAATAAAACAAAATAAAGAAACTAGAGTAGATAAAGAATTGAAACTGGTGACTATACAAATGAAGGGAATAATCTTTCAAAAAAAATATTTAAGGGCTTTTTTTAACCACAGGCCTTAATAATTGCGAATGTTTTGTCATAAATCCATTTCTTATAATAATATATAAAAGTAAACTTTTTTTTTTAAAAGCATCTATTATATTATTAAAAAAAAAATATAATATATATATATATAATATATATATATATATTTATTATATTTGTATACTGTATTGAGAAGCAAATGTTTCAGTTTTCTACTTCTCTGAAACAAGAAACCCTTAATTTTATTTTTTAAAGAAATGTGGAAATTTTATTATAACAATTTACACAGAAAAATATATATATAAATATATATATATTTAATTATATATAATATATAAAATTTTAAAATAATATTATATAAAGAAAGGGATAATTTTTGGGTTTATTTTTATACTTTTCCCTTTAAATTCCATGTTTTTTTTTGGACAGAAGAATAAAATTATATAATCAAAATTTTTTTTTGTTTTTAAATTTTTATTTTAATCATATGATTTAAATCGGCCCTCCCTGGTGTGTGTGTGTACATACCATCCATAATTTTATATATATAATATTTTATATAATATTTATAATTTTATATATATATATATAACACCCCACATATATATTACATACGATCCATAATATATTATATATAATATATATATTAAAATATATAAAATAATATATATGGAGTGTTATACATATTATGTTATATATATATATATTATATATATAATATATTATATTATATAAATATATATTATAATATATTATATTTTTTATATATACCCCAAAAAAATTAATCAAAAATTATAAATAATATATATATTATTATATATTTTTTATATATTTTATATATTTTATATATTAATATTTTAATTTTAAAAAAATATATGTATATTATTATTTTTATGAATTTTTTAGTATATATATATAAAAATATAATAATATATAATATTTTATAAAATTTTTATATATAACCCTATATAAAAAATAAAAAATATATATATATATTATATAATATATATATATATATATATATAATATATATAAAATTATATATAATATATAATATATTATATATATATATATTTAATATATATATAATATATATATAATTATAAAATATATATTATATAATATATATATTATAATATATATATATATTATATATATATATATATGGAGGTATATATAGTATAAATATGGAGGGGGCATATATAAAATATATATACTATATATATATATTATATATATATATATATTAATATGGATGTGTATATAATGATAATAATATGGATGTGCATATATAAAAATATAATACAAAAATATTATATATATATATATATATAATAAAATATATATATATATATATATATATATATATATACATACATATTATATACACACCATATATATATATATATATATAATATATATATATTATATATATATTATATAGGGATGCGTATGTACACACCACCCCGGGGGATGGCCGTTTTAAATCATATGTTTAAAACAAAATTTAAAACAAAAATTTTTTGATTATAAAATTTTATTCTTCTGCCCAAAAAAAAAATGAATTTCAAATAAGTATAAAAATAAACCCCAAAAATTATCCCTTCTTTTATAATTATATATATATATTATATATATATATATATATAATTAATATATATATTATTATATATATATTTCTTGAAAATGTGTATTAATCAAATTTCCACATTTCTTAAAAACAAATTAAAGGGTGTACTTGTTTCAGAGAAGTAGAATACTGAAACTTTTTGCTTCTAAATACGTAGTACAAAATAATATATATATATTATATTTTATAATATATTATATTAATATTTATTTTTTTATTTTAATTATATAGATGTATTAAAAAAAAAGTTTATTTATTTATTTATTAGAAAATGGTTTTATGACAAAACATTCGCAATTATCAGCCTGTGGTTAAAAAAAGACCATTGAATACTTTTTTGAAAAGTTATTTTTCCCCTTTATTTGTATAGGTCCCCGGGTTAAATTTCGTTTATCTACTTAAGTTTCTTATTTGTTTATATTACCTGCTTTATCTGTCAAAAAATACAAATAACAAAAATATAAAAGAACTTGTTTTGTAACAAACGGCCCAAAAAGTTGTCTATCATTTATCTACTTGTGTGTGTGTGGTAGATAATATGTATTTATAAAATATATATATATGAAATTTTTAGATATATATTTATATCCAAATTATGTTAATATATATTGTAAGATAGATAAATAGATATATGCACAAATGACTATATATATAATTATGAATTGAGTGTGTTTTTTTATATGATTGTAAAAGAAAAAATTTATTTATTTATATATATGTTTATTTATACATATATATATAATATATATGATATATAAATTTATAAAAATATACTATAAATAAAATTAACACACACAAAAACACATTATATACAATATAAATTTATATACTATATATCTATACATATATACATAGCATATTTAATATGAAAAAATATATATATATACATATAATGTTATATACTAATATTTATTTCTATGTAAATTATATACAATTACAATATGTAAATTCCAGATGAATTTTAAAAAACTGTATCTCATTTTAAATAAATCTATTTTTTGTTTTTGTGACAAACCCGTTTTTCTTTTTCTCAACATAGGGAAAAAACCGTGATTTTGCCGTAAAGAGAGGGTCTCGCCCACCCCCTTTCAGATGGGAAAGACAAGGGCCTGCCCTGCCGCCCCTCGTTCCCTCACGAGATAAATCTACGAGAGGGGACGAACAGGGCCAAGGGTAAAGTTTACAAACCTCGCGGCGACTGCACATTTATTTCTAGGCTGTTTAGTATTTAGTATGAAGAAAAACATTCTTTCAAAAACTCCCCTAAAAGCGTAATGAATAAGTTTAGTATTTTAAACGTACTGAAAGGTCAACCATAGCACACCGAATGTAAAAATGTTTCATGGTAAAAAAACTAAGAACGGACACCATGGAGAATGGGCAGTTACTGGAAAATTAGCGGATTGCTGTTAACAAACAGCGAAAAACCCTACCCAAATGAAAATTAAAAAAAAGACGTTATTGTTTTGGTAGCTTTGTTTTTTTGGTTGTCAATTGTCATTTGGTTGCCATATTTTATGTCATTCTATTTGCCATTTTTATTATGGTTATCTGTAATTAGGTTTTGTCATTCATTCTGGGTCCCCATTTCGTTATTCCGGTTGTATGTCATCTTTTGTTCCCAAAATATTGTCAAAATTTAGGGTTGCCATATTGCCATTCGGGTTGCCACATGTCATTCAGCATTGAAATTCTGATCGTATATTTTTTTTTTGGTTGCCATATTGCATCTGGTTGTCATGTTGCCATCGGGTTTGCCACATTGTCATTCTGGTTGTTATATTTTTTATCTGGTTGCCATATTGTCATTCTGTATTCATTCTGTCTTTCTGGTTGCCTTTTGATGTATTTTTCTTTTGATTTCCGCTAAAAAACATTTTGTATTAGAACAGTCTTTTTTTTATTAGATTTGTTTGTATATTGTGTCTTAGATTTTTTATTTAAAATGATGACTAATCGTAAAATGAATAAATTTAAAAATTTGATAATTATATTGTTTTTTAAAACTGAATCTTTGATTTCAGTCAACTGAATTACGAAATTTTGGTTGATTGATGATACACCGTTTTTTTCCGTTAACAATAAATTTTGCTTTTTTAATTATCAACGGATATTGAAATCCTCCATTCAGCAGATGATTTTGATCCCCCGGGTTAATTACCCTCATAACCCCCAATTTAAAGGGAGAGGATAATGATAAACGAAAAATTTTATATTTATCATCATTTTTTGTTTATTTACTATTTTTTTATAATAATTTTGATTATCATTTTTGTTATTCATCAAAATTTAAAATTTTTTATTTTTGTATCTGTTATTTTTTCATTTTCATTTTCAGATTGATCTTATTTTTTTATATTTCTATCATTTTATGTTGTATTTTTTATTTGGAAATTGGGTTTTTTTTTTTAATTGTACTTTTGTTTTCATATTTATTAATATTTTTTTTACAAATTTTCTCCTTTATTTTATCTGTTTTTTTTTCTTACTCCCGTAATTTTGTTCTTTATTATTTCTAGTTTTTTTGAAATCAATTCTAAAAATTTATTGATTTTGCATCCCTTTCCAGCTTATGTTTTAATATTATTTTTATGATTATAAAAATTATTAACTTTATTATTTTTTTCTAATTTTTCGAAATTCTTAATTTTTATGTTTTCATGTATTGTTTTTTCTTAAAAATTAAATATTTTAATATATATATATATAATATATATATATAATATATATATATTATATATATTTTTTCCACTTTCCTTGTTTTTATTTTATTCAATTTTATTTTTTTTTCTTTTTACTATTTTAATTTTTTCTCTTCTTTTTGCCCATTTTTTTTCGATCGCTTCTTCCCTTTTTCGTTTTCTTCTTTGTTCATTTTTCCCCTTATTGCTTCGTTTTTTTTGGGGATCGCTTCCCCCCTTTTTCTTTCTTTTTCTTTGTCCATTTTTCCCTTATGTTTCGTTTTTTGGGATGGCTTTTTCCCCTTCTTCTGATTTTCCCGATTTCCCAGCTACGCCTTCGAGCAGCGTCGTCGTTCCAGCCAATTGCAGAAGACTCCCGCTGGATGATCCAATGGGGGGCCCCTTCCTCTCGACCTTTTTTCCCCCTCCTCCTTGGAATCCCTTTGGTGAGCCTTTGTGAGGCGGAGCTTAGTGCCTTTTGGGGGTGGGGGGGAAAAGAGAGGCCCCGGGGGGGCGGAGCCCGTCTTTTTGGGGGTTAGCCGCATGAGGTGGGCAGGGTCGGGAACACATACCACACATAATATGAAAAAAAATTAAATATGAATTTTAACATAATTTATTTGTGGTGATGTATAATATATATATATATATATTATAATATATACATATAATACTTGATACATTGATGATATAAATAAATACATACATCATACACCCCCTATTTATATAGATACTAGATTCGTAGATAAATAGATGGGTAGATTTTTATTCAACATATGTATGTGTGGTATATGCAGGTTTATATTGATAATATATAATATATATTTTAATTAATATTAAAATATTTATATATCCATTTATTTATTTATTATTTATATTTCGGTTTTTTTCTGTGTGTATAAGTATGTATTTTTGTAAAATTTTATATACCCATTATATAATGGCTATCTACCTACCTTCCCCCTACACTTCTATTATACCTACGTATTACCTATCTAGTTTCATACCTACCTACGTCCCTACCTACGTATCTGTCTATCTAAACCCTACCCATTTTTTTGCAGTCAGCCTTCTCAGGGCCCACTATCTATTTGGTTTACCTCCTAGTATTTTGGTTAGGTTAAGTTACGTTAGGTTTCATTGCGTTTTGTTGTATTATTAGGATAATTTAAATGGTTAAATTTGGTTGGGGTTACGTTTCTTTAAGTATAGTTAGGTTAGGTTGGTTAGTTTTATAAAAATTAGGTGGGTTTTGGCCTTTTTTGGGTTAGATGAGTTTGGGGGATAGATTATGTTATTTTATTTTAGCATAGGTTTCGTTGGTTTGGGATACGTTAGGTTATTAAGGTTATTTTAAATTTTAGTTAGGTTTAGATTTTTTTAGGCTAGGTTGGTTTAGTTATTCGGTTTATTAGATAGAATAGGTTTAGGTATTTTGTCCTTTTTGTTATTTGGATTGGGTTTTTTTTAATGATTAGGTTTTTTTATGTTTTTTTTTTTTTTTTCCCCGTTAATCATTTAGTTTAGGGATTGTTGGTTAGGTTTCGTTAAGTTAATTTTTTTAGATTAGAAAAGGTTTAGTTACGTTATGTTGTTTTATTTTTAGTTTAAAGGTTTCGTTAGGTTAGTTTTATCTTATTAGGTTAGTAGGATTAGGTTGGGTTTAGTTTTGGGTATAGTAGGGTTTTGGTTTGGTTGGGTTTGTTTAAGTTAAGAGGGGTTTAATTTTATTTTCCTTAGATAAGCAAGTTAAAATTCGTTTTGGGTTTAGTTAGGGTATAAATTTTTACCAAAAATTTTTCCCTTTTACTTCAGATAGTTTGGTTATTTTTGGGCTAGTTTTGCTTAGATTTTTCTTTTCGGTAATTGGGTTTAGTTAGAAGGTTAGGTTAGAATTTTAGCTATAGGTTAGGGTTAGTTATATATTAAATGGGTTTGGGTTAGGTTGGTTAATTTTAAATTAAATTTTATTTAAGTTAGATTAGTTTGGTTTAGTTATTTTTGTTTTTAGGTTGGGTAGTTTGTGTTTAGTTAGGATAGGTTAGGTATCGGTTAGGTTGTTTAAGGAAATTGGGTTTTTATTTTTGGTAAGGTACTTAACATAATTTAAAACCCAAAACGTAACTATACCAAATTTTAACAAATCAAATTTTGTTTAACTAAATTTAAATCTAAATTAAATAACCTAAAATAAAAAAAAACGAACTAAGCCTAACCTAAACCCAAACTAATCCAACTTTAAACCCAATACACCCAACAACTAAAAAATAATTTAAAATTTGCTTCTGTGCGTGCGTGTATAAATGTATAAAATATTTTTTTTTCTATGGTTTTATATTAAATTTTGTGTATATGTTATATATATATATATATATGTGTGTGTGTGTTGTTTGGGGGTGTGTGTGTGGGTGTGTGTTTGTGTGTGGTGTGTGTGTGTGTTAAAATGTATATATATATACATACTATAAAAATATATATATATTATATATATAATATATATAATATATATGTATATATATTAAAACATATATATATATAAAATACATATTAATTTCAAAAATATATATATATATATTATATATATATATATATATAAAATATATATATATTATATTATATAAAATACATACAAAAATATTTACTATTTACACACACACACACACACCAAAACCCCAAAACACACACCCACACACCACCCAAACACACACACCAACCCACACACACACACAAATAATAATATATATATATATAATATATTATTATATATATATATATATATACATATATTATATATATATATATATATAAATATATATATATATATATTATATATTATATATAATATACAAATAAAAATAATATAAAAAACACCAAACTCTCATTTTTTATCATTATGATCTTACCATCATCATTATTATTATTATTGCAATTATTATCATCTTTTTGCAATTTCATTATTATTGCAAATATTGCAGTAATAATATCATTTTTTACAACTATACTAATAACAGTACAATAATGATAGAATAACAATAATACTAACAATAAAAACGCTTTTTTAATTATTATTTATATCATTATTTTAATTAAATCGTTATTTCTGTAATTTTTACTGTTATTTTAATTATTTTACAATTTTTATACTGTAAAAATAATAAAATATAATAATACAATAATAAAATTGATAAAAATTTAAACGATTATATTATTTTTCATCATACTATTATTTTATTGTTATTATTTTAAAAGTTTAATTATTTTTTGGTAATAATCAATAATTAAAGTACTATACTATAATACAATCTATATTACTAACTATAAAATTAAAAAAATTAAAAAATAATATTAATAATAATAATAAAATTTAAAAAAAAAATGATAATTAAAAAAAAATATAAAATAAAGATAATAGAAAAATATTAATATCATCAAAGTTTTCCAAAATTTTCTTTATCTCACTTTTTTTTTCATTATTGTCTGATTTAATAGAATTTGGTAATTGTTTTTCATATTACCCTAAAAATTGCCAAAATCACAAAAGAATGGAAAAAAAAAAAAGTCATTTTTGAGTATACTCTCAAAGTCTGTATTTTCGCTGATTTTTCCGCTTTTTCGACATTTGGGGTCTTTTTTTTTTTTACCCCTTTTTTATATATGG
>NW_023655076.1:0-4356 GCF_015228065.2 Penaeus monodon
GATGGGAATAAACTGATTACGACGGTCTTTGCCTGCTAATTGAAAAGAAATTTGTTTTTTGAAATATGGGTTTCCTTGCATCCTAAAAAGGAAAAAAAAAATGTGTATATATCTTGATGACTTTTTCTTTTTGGTTGATATTTTGCAATGGTTTCGATATGATTTGGCGTTCGCTAATTAATGGGGGGAAAAGCGTTATTTTTAAAGAAAAATTTGTGAAAAACACTCCTCGCACTACTTAATTTACACATCAATGTATCGGGGACTAAAACGTATTGCTTGAACTAATAACGTCGGATTGATTATCAAAAAAATCGTTCTCTATCGATCTTTCTATCAATCTGTCTCTTTAGCTGCTTATCTATCTATATATCTTTCTATCTGTGCATGTATATATATGTTATTATATATATTATATATATAATATATTTATATTATATATATTATTATATTAATATAAATATATATATATATTACAATATTAATGCCAGATAAAAGATTAAAATAGATAAACTAAAGAGACAGATTGATAGAAAGATCGATAGAGAACGTTTTTTTTGATAATCAATGGTTTTAGTTAAAGCAATACGTTTCAGTCCTTGAAAATTGATTGTAAATAAATTAGTGCGAGTGGGTTTTCCCAAAAATTGTTTTAACAAACGCTTTCCCTCCATGTAACTTACTGCGCCCAAAAATCAATTACGAAATCCATTGCAAATCCTAACCCCAAAATAAACTAGTCATCCAAAATATACACTTTTTTTCTTTTTTAGATGCAAGGATACCGATTTTGCAAAAAACAATTGCTTTTTCCAAATTAGCGGAAAAGACCCGTAATCACTTCTCTTCGTTTGCAAAAGCCGAAATAACCAAATGAATCCTTATCCCGTAATTAGCGTTTTTTTTCCCGTTATGTTAGGGGACTTTTTTTTTTTCTAATTACGAATGTTCTGTTTTATTATTGTTGTTTTGATGCGAGGGTGGTCATGTGGCGGGTGTTTTGTTTTTATGAAACTAATTGTATAACAGTATTTTGGTTATGTTGATATAAAAAAACAAGGTAATGATAATAATAATATAATTAATTGGATTAAATTAAAAGTAGTAATTTTATGATAAAAAAAATAAAACTCATAATGATGGGAAAAAATAGTAGTACTGAAAGTAAATTGATAATGATAATTTGATATAATAGTAAAAACTATGAAATGATGGCAGTAATAATGAAAAAAATAAGACAACAAAAAGGAAAATAGCCATAAAAATAGGATAAATAAGATAATGAAAAATAATATATAAACTAATAGTATAAAATAAAAGGATAATAATCTAATAATACTGATAAAAATAATATATCCGATAAAGATAAAACAATACTGATAATAAATATTAAAAACAATATAAAAACAAGATAATTAAAAATGTAAAATGTAATGATAATAATAATAATGATAATAAAAAGGGAATAATGATCTACAATAAAAAATAATGGAAAATGACATACAAAATAATATTTAAAAAAATAATAATAATAATAATAAATAAAAAAAAAATAATAATAATAAAAAATAAAATAATAATTTCCAAAAAACTAATAATAATTCTAACAATACAATTACTAAAAATAACAGTTGTAACAAAAACGTAATATAAAGATAAAAAAATCTATCACATCTAAAATGACAAAATGATAAAATAATAAAGATAATAAAGATAAAAATATAATAATGATAATTTAAAAATAATAACAATAACAATAATGATATTATTATTGATGATAATAATAATAAAAATAATAAAAATAAAACAATGATCTTAAAACTAATAAAAAACAAAGATAACAATAAAAATGACGATGATAATAATGATAATAAAAATAATATGATATACTTTTAATAATAAAATTAAAGAGAATGATGATGATAATAAAGAAAAGGGTAAAAATAATGATAATGATAATATAATAATAATAATAATGATAATAATAATGATAATATAACAATGATAACAACAATAGTGATAATAATAACAATAAAAATGATAATGGTAATGAGGGCTACCAATAACAGTTATAGTAATGATAATGATAGTAGTAATGATATTAATAATCAAAACTCTCTCTCTCTCTCTCTACATAATTGTATATATGCAAAAATACATATCTCCTACCTTCTATATTCTATGTATCCTCTATCCATCCATCTCAGTGTTGTTAGCCGACCACGTGGGATCGGGCCCAAAGGAGCATCAGCTGCACCAACTTTGGAAACGCCCCTGAAGATTACGTCTCAGCGACAGGATTCGATGCCATAAAGATGCTAATCCTACGATGGGTTTCGTTTCCCGTGTGCGTGTTTGGGGGAGGAGGGGGAGGGGATTGGGGAGGGGGAGAGGAGGGTAAGGGAGAGAGGGGAAGGGATAAAAATATTATTATTTTCATATCATTATCATTATTTTAATTATTATAATTATTACTATCATTATAGTTTGTCATCATCATTATAAGCATTATTCTTATTATCATTATCATTATTATTATAATCGTTATCATTATTACTGTTATCATAGTGATCCTCCACCTCATTATTATTTATTGTCATTAATATTATAATTAATACTGTTATCATTATTATTATTGTAATAGAATGATATCTTATTATTCCTTTCATGTAAATATTGTTTTCGTGGTGAGAGGAAGAGAGGGAAGAAGAGGACGGTGTATGGAGTATTTCTGTCGTGTGTACGTGTATGTGTGTACGAGAGTTTGTGTGTGCGTCTGAATAGGCGAACATAAAACAAAACAATTAATAAAATTGAAACAAAATTACTGAAAGGGGTTTCATAAGATCCGTCTGCCCAAGAGACCTTACTGGAGCCTTTTCGAAAAAATAGAGGTGAAATCTGAAATATCTTTACATTTAAACACCGCTGTAATGCTTTAGGCTTTATCCTTTTATAAATAAGTAAATCTAGTAGTATTTTGTTTTGCTGTTGCTCATTTATTTTTTCTATTCTTTGTATACACTAATTCACCTTATTTCTCTACCCATCTGTTTAGTTATAAATATATTCATCTGTTTCTTCATTTTCATACTTAACCCGTTGTTCATGTACATGTCTATTGGTTTATTTATTTGTGTTTTGATTTGTAATCTCTCATACATTTTTTATCGTCTTACATATCAATTTTCATATTTTTTCCCCGTCGATCTGGCATGTCATTTTCATTTTTATGTTTTTTGTTTGTTATTTTTTTTTTTATTTTTTTTTTAAAAATGTCATTCACTTGATACTTTCATATATATACTTATTGCTTTCCCTTTTTCCCTTACTTCTTTACCTAATAAAAACTTTCATTTAACAAAAATATTAGTTGGTGATATTTATCTGTTTTCCCCCTTTAAATCCCCCCTGTTCCATAATTCGTTAAAAAATTTCCTTTATATGCTAATTCATATTTTTTTCACAATTCTACCATTTTCTTCCTCTTTCCTTCTCTTCCTACAATGCAGAGATCAATCCGTGCACTTTGACCGTCTAACATCCCTACCCGAAATGTCGGAATCCCTTCTGGTTACCTGCCGCCCTGGGTCACTCAAGTCGGGTCAAAAGGTCATGAGCGTGGGGTTGTGCTTCCTATGTTTAAAGATTTTGGTTGGAAAGTCATACCTTTGGCGCTGGGTTTCAAAAGGTGGAGGGGGGGGGGACGTGTTGGGTGCTGAATTGTGTATTCTCATTTATCTATTATTATTATTGTTATTACATTATTTTATTATTATTTTATTATTATTATTATTTATTATTATTATTTTTTTATTTTTATTATTATTATTATTTTTATTATTTTATCATTATTATTATTATTATTATTATTTTATGATTATTATTATTTTTATTATTTTTTATTATTATTTTGTTATTATTATTATCATTTATAATTAAAATTATTTTATTACTTTTTTGTTATTGTTATTGTTTTTTTTATTTTTTGTTATTGTTTTTGTTATGTTTACTGTTATTGTTTTTGTTATTGTTATTTTTTCGTCATCATTATTGTTACATCATCTTCTTTTCATCATTTCTATCATTATTATCATCCATTACTTTTTTACACTACTCTACTACTACTACTACTATACTACTACTACTACTACCTACTATTATAACTTTATTATCAAAATTTTTTGTCATTATTACTAAATTCTTATTTTCACTATTTTCTTATCATTACTTCATTCCATTACTCTGTTTGTGCTGGCGGGAGTTAGTTTTGTATTTATTGGTTTCTTGTTATTATCATCACTACTGTTGCATTTTTTTTTATAAAACTCTTTTCTTTTAGTAAGGTTTTTTTAG
>NW_023655079.1:0-4354 GCF_015228065.2 Penaeus monodon
TTTTTGGTGTGGGTGTGTGGTGTGTGTGTATGTATGTATATATATGCTATCTAAGTATTTTGGGATAAAATACCCACCACCAACACCCCACACACCAACACCAACACACAGTAGATAGTAATATTTACAACAACACAACATACACCCCTTTGTGTAATGTATATGGTATATATATTAATATAAAAATATATATAATATATGTTTGGGTGTGTTGGTGGTGGGGGGGTTTTGTGTGTGTGTGTTGGTTTGTGGTGTGTTGTGGTGTGTGTGTGTTACGTAAATGTGTATACCACACACACACCACACACACACACACACACACACCACACCACATTAATAAAATATATATATTTAATATTTATATATATATATTTTATAAAAATATACTTTATATGTTTTTCCATATAACCATCGCCACGGGGTTTTCATTTGGGCCCTATCTCGTTGCCTCTTTTCCCCACCCTAGCTCCCTTTCCTTTCCCTCTTCCCTCGTTTGCCCTTATTAGCTACGGTGGTACACGCTATCTAGACGAGTTTTTGAAATATATCCAAGCTGGAGGTGGGTTGACTCTGCTTGTGGGTGTTTTTCAACAGAGCTGACATGATGATATTTTCATATTTTTTCCCCGGGTGATAAAACCCCTTTTCTAGGACCGGACTGATTGGGGCGGCTTCCCCACCCTGGCTGGTTCCTTCCCAAGGGAACAACGCCCCCCGGCCCGGTGACTGAACCCTCGAACTCGTTTCCGTCGTGACAGTCTTGAGCCCCATATTAACCCTGGGCCCCCGGGGCCTTTAAAGATAGATAGATAGATTTTGGGTGAGTACGTGTTATCATAAAAAAAAGGGGGGAGTTTTATTTTACCTGTGGGGCTTTACTATCTCCTTTTTCTTAAATTTAGCCCCCCCCTTTTTGGAATATTTTGTGCTAAAATTATTTCAGTGCTTTCTTTGAAAATGTCGTAATAAAATATTAAAAAAGAATTTTTAAAAAAACCAAAAAAAAAGATTTTTTTTTTTTTGATTTTGAATGAACAATTTTTGATGAAGGAACTTACTGGGAAAGTTGGCAACAGTTTTTGGTCTACCTATAAAAAGTCCCCTTTATTTCTTAAAAAAAACTTTGATAGTGGTGCACATTTCTGACTAAAGGTTTTTTACTGTGCCCCATTTTGTCTTATGAAAGTTTAAATTGCTTCTCGGGCCTATAAAAAATGAACGTTTCCGCTTGCGCCCGCGTCCCCACTGAAAATCTCCCTCTTTCCAAAAGTATGTTTTAATAAAAATTGCATCGGCTCTGGAACTTTAGAAAGGGCCTGGGATACCGTGGGGGGGATATAATGAAGTAATTTTATATTATAATGAATGCTTCACTTCAAAAACATAGAAAAAAAATTTGTTATTATTATCATAAATTTTTATTATCATTGTTTTATTTTTGTTGTTTTTTTATATTTTATTATTTTTTATTATTGATTTATTATATTATTATTAGTAGTAGTAGTTTTTATTATTATCATTTCTTTATTATTTTTATTATTTTATTGTTTTTAATTACTATTATTATTTTTTTTTTTATAAAAATATTTATTATTGATATTTTTAATTTTACGCTATTATTAAAACCACTGTACCATTATTATTTTTATTATTTTGATATTATATTCTTTTATTGTGTTATTATTGTTATTACTATTTTTATTAAATATTCTTCTCTTACCATTTCTTCATCAAAATCAAAATTTTATTATTTTTTAAGTTTTTTTTTTGGTTTTGAGTTATGTTCTTGTTCTTTATCCTGCTATGAATTTAAAACATTTTTTTTAAACTATTGTTGTTTTTACCTCTTTTTAACCTGATCAAAGGAAGTTCTATCATATGTTCTTCCCCCCTTCTTCCCCCCTTTTGCAAAACATTGCCGTATTCAGTAATCCTTGCAGTGATAAAAACAAAATAACTGACTGAAAATAAAGCGAAATCGATGCCGCTCGTTCATTTTTTTTTACAAAAGGGCATTATTTATTGACTGATTTTAAAAAACTTTTAAACTTTTCATTTTTAATCCGCAAGGGATTCGCCGCTAAGACCTTACTGTTGGCGCTGGAGTTTTTAGATTCTTAATTGCTAAATCCCCCCCTCTTATTTTTCTTTCTTGATTCGCTGATAATTTTAAAATAGAAATTTTCCCTTATGATTCGGGATTTCAGAGATATTGGTTTGCACACCATAAAAAAAAAAAAAAAAAAAAAAAAAAAAAAAAAAAATAATATATTAAAATATATTATATAATATATATTATATATTTTATATATATATATAAAATTGTGTGTATAATAAAATAATTATAATAATACATAATACATAATAAATAATTTTTAAATTTTATATATATATATATATTATATATATTATATTATATATATACTATATTAATATTAAAAAAATTTATTATATATTATATATATATAATATTAATTAAAATATATATACAAACATACAAAAAATATATTTTTTATATAATTATATATAAAATTATATTATTTAAATTGTGGGGGTGTGTGTGTGTGTGGTGTGTGTGTGAGTGTGTGTGTTTGGGGTGTGCGTTTTTTCTGTATGTATAACAGACTAACCACAATGAAGCTCAGCATCGCCCTCCCGTCGCCTCCTCCCCCTTTATCACTCGGAAACCAGGCCCGGGAGGGAGTGAAGCTCGCTTTTAGATGGAAAAAGGGGGAAAGGGCTTCACATTTTGCGCAGTTAACTAAATTTTTCCCCCTTGAAGTCAGTCTTACTTTTCCCAAAACCCAATATTGAAAAGCGTTTTGTTGTTCGGTTAATTATTTTTAGGGGCGGTTTTGGAGTTTTTGGTGAAGGGTTTGTTGAGAGTTAGTTACAAACTATCTGGCATCTACAACCCATCAATCATTGACAGTGTGTGGTGTGTGGGGTGTTTGTTGTGGTGTGTGTGTGTGTGGGTGTGTTGGGTTTTGTGTGGTGTTGGTTGTGTGTGTGTGGTGTGTGTGTGGTGTGTGTGGGTTTTGGGTGTGTTGTGGGTTAGTGTGTTGCTTGCCTTTTTTTGGGGGGGGGGGGGGGGGGGGGGGGGGGGGGGGGGGGGGGGGGGGGGGGGGGGGGGGGGGGGGGAAGAGAGAAAAGAGAGGGGAGGGAGAAAGAGAGAGAGAGAGAGAGAGAGAGAGAGAGAGAGAGAGAGAGGAGGAGAAAAAGAGAGAGAGAGAGAGAGGAGAGGAGAGAGAGAGAAGGAGAGGAGGGGAGGGAGGGAAAGGGGGGAAAAAAAGAAAGAGGGGGGGAGAGGGGGGTGGCAGAGTCAAAAAAAGAGTGTGGCCGGGGCACAGGATAGACGACGGATACCTGGGGATATTTGCTCCCGCCAAAAACCCCTTCCCCAAAGGGGCAAAAAAAAGATTGGGTCGTGAAAGTTAGTTGCCCTAATTTTAAACGCGACATTTTACTTTTTTAAAAGATTTTAAAATTTATTTTTAAATTTTAAAGGTAAAAAAAAATCTGAAACCCTTTACTCAAGTTTCGCAATTAAAGTTTTCCCCGAAAAATTTTTTTTTTATCAAAAATTAATTACTGTATGCGTTTTTCCTATATTTTATATAATTTTTTATTATATAATATATATATAAAATATATATATATTATATAGAAAATATTATTAATATCTATATATATATTTTAAAAATATATTATGATAAAATATATATATTTTTTATATATTATATATATATATTTTATTTTTTAAAAAAATTTTAAAATATTATTATTTTTTCATTTATAAAACACACTTATACCCTAGGGCAGAGCAATAGATAGATCACCCTTTTAAAAAAAATATAAAATATATATATATAATATATAATAATATAAAATAATTATATATTTATTTATATATACTATATATATATAATAATATTTTATATATATATATTTTTAAATATATAAATTTTTTATTATTTATATATATTTTTAATATTTTTTATAAATTTTATTTATATTATTTATTTATATATTATTTATAATTTTATTATTATTTATTGAAATATTTTTTTTATTTTTTTAATTTATATACACACTTACATGGGAGTCGACAGATAGATGATACAAACATCATTATGTGTTTGTGTTTTTTGTTGTGTGACGATGTATAAATTTTTTATATATATATATATAAATATAAAAAATATATAATATAATATATATATTTATATATACATATATTTTAATATTATATTTTTATATATATATATATATATATATATAAAATATATATGTTGTTTTTTTTTATATTAATGTATATTTTTTTATTATATATATATATATATATATATAATAT
>NW_023655080.1:0-4354 GCF_015228065.2 Penaeus monodon
CGCACACCCCCCCCCCACACACCCCCCCCACACACACACACACAAACACACACCCCCCACCACACCACACCCCACACCACACCACACACACACACCCACCACACCCCACACACAACCACCACACACACAACACACACACCAACCACGCACGCAACCACACACACACACACACACACACACACCACCACACACACACACACACACACCACACTCACCAACCACACAACACACCACACACACACACACACAAACACAATAATACATATATACATATAATATAATTTTATATATATATATATATAATATATATATATATTATTGTATATATATATATTATATATATATATATATATATTATATATATTATTTTATATGTGTGTATAGTAATATATATATAAAATTAATTTTAAAATTTATATATATATAATATATTTATATATTTTACTGGTGTGTGGTTGGGGGTGTGGTGTGTGGTGTGTGTGTGTGTGTGGTGTTTTTGTGTGTGTGTGTGTGGGTGTTGTATTGTGTGTGTTGGGTTTTATGTGTGTGTGTGTGTGTGTGTGTGTGTGTGGTGTGTGCGTGTGTGGTGTGTGTGGTGTGTTGGTGTTGGGGGTGGTTGTGCATTTATATATATTATAATATTAATATATATATATATATATTATATAATATATATATATATATATTTATATTATTGGTACATATATCAAAAAAAAAAAAAACACTATATATATATTTAATAATATTATATATATATATATTATATATATATAATTATATATATATATACTACACACACCATTTTAATATATATTTTAATATTTATATATATATATAATATATAATATATATTATTATTTTTAAAACTTATATATGTATGTAAAAATATATTTTAAAATTATTATTATATTATATAATATTAAAATTTATATATTTTTTTTATTGGTGTGTGTGTGGTTGGTGTGTGTGTGTGTGTGGGGTGTGGTGTGTGGTGTGTGTGTGTGTGTGTGTGTGTGTGTTTTTTGTGTGTGTGGGTTTTTGTGCGTTTTGTGTGGTGGCGCGCGCGCGTGTGTTTGTTGTGTGGTGTGTGTGTGGTGGTGTTGTGTGTGTGTGTGTGTTCGTCAGAGCGAGAGCGCGATGGATTACAGAAAGAACAGAAAAGACTCTCAAATAAAAAGAAAGAAATGAAAAAGGGGGACAAGCACATCTCTATGGAAAAAAAGGATTTCCTGATCTATAAAGACGAAGAAAAAAAAAAAGAAAATAGAAAAAACAAAGAAGGAAAAAAGAAAAGAAAAAAACACCCGCTCTTCCCGGGGACAAAAAAAGGACCTGTTCTTTACATTCCCCCACTGAAAAATTGAAAATTCAGCTGAAATCCTACCCCGTGCCCCGTGAACACCGGGAGAAGTTCAAAAGAAGGACTCATCCAAAGGGAAAATTTATTTTTAGACTTAAGGGGGGACCCCCTCAAAGTCACTACATTTCTAAGGGGAAATTTTATTTTACTCTGCTGTGGGGTTTTTGGTCTATTCCCTTTTGGGTCTGGCGATTTTTGTAATGTATCAACTCGGTTTTTAAATTTTTCATTTCTTTCATTTTTTTCTTTAGGTCATAGTTAGTCTGTTTTTACTACTAGTTGTTTTGTACAAAATCGTTTTCTAATATAAATTCTTTTTTTTCTTCATTTTATGTTTTTTTTTGTTATTTTGTTTTTCATGTTTTTTTTTTTCTTTTTTTGATTCACGGGAAATAAGAAAAATTAAATACGTAACACTACCCTTCCCCCCCCCTTCTTGCCCTTCCTTTCCCCCCCCCTTCACAAAATCCCTCTGTCAGTTTCCCTCCCCCCTTTCCCCTCTCCCTCCAAACCCCTCTTTCATCCCCCCCCCCCCCTTTTCCTTTTCCTCTCCCCCCAAACCACTGTCCCCTCCTCCCCTTTCCCCTCTCCCTCCACACTGCCCCCTTTCACTCCCCCCCCCCCTTACCCTTTCCTCTCCAAACCATAATCACTGTCCCCTCCTCTCCCCTTTTCCCTCTCCTTCCCCTTCCTCTCCCCCCCACACACTCTCCCTCTTTTCCCTCCTCTTCACAGTACCCCCTTTTTCCCTTTTCCCTTTCCTCTCCCTCCACTGCCTCCTCCTCCTTCTCTTTCTCTCTTTTTTCTCCCCCCCTCACCCCCTACAGTAAACCCACTGCCTTTCCCCTTTCTCCTCACAGTTTTCCCTTCCTTCCCTCTCCCTTCCTCTTTTCCCTCTCACCCCACAGCTCCCTTTTTCCCTTTTCCTTTTCCCCTCCACGGCCCCCCCCTCCCTCCCCCCCCCCCCTCCCTCCTTCCCTCTCCCCTCCCCTCTTCCCCTCTCACCTCCCCTTCCTCCCACGCTACAAACACAGCAGAAAAAACCCAAAATTTTACACTCTAGCACATATTTCTTAAAACCCCCCCAAAATACACGCATATCATAAGGCTTCGAAAAAAGCGCACAGCCTTTGCTATATTTTCAACAAAATCTCACGGATTTTGCGCACGCTGCTGAGGGACCGCCATGATTTACACTCGAGACAGGCGCGTGTAGGGGTCCCTTGCTCTTACCCGGGATCTGCATCTCAGTACCCCGGGTTGTATTATCATGATGGCAGAATTTTCAATTGCTCGAAATTTCAATACGATGCCGTTTTTTGACTGGAAAAAGCTAGGGTGAATTCATTTTTTCCACAGGGGTGGGGGATGAACACTTTGCTGCTCCCCTGGAAAAATGTAATCCCCCAACAAAGAAATTTTTCTTTTCCCTTTTTCCCTTTTATTTGTTAAATTACTTTTAAAGAAACTTCAGTATTTTTTTCGGCTTCTCGAACAAAACCCATTTATCGTTGTAAAACACTGCATAACTATATAAACACCAAACCCCACACACAACCACACACAATTTTATAATATATACATATATAAATAATATATATAATTAATTATTATAAAAATATATATAATATAATTATTAATTTATATAAGAATAATTACTATATTATATATAATAAAAAAATATATATAATTTTAAAATTATTTTACCCAAATATGATATATAATATATTTTAATATATAATAAAATATTATATTTATTAATATATAATACTACACCCCACGTTACCACACACCACCCAACCACACACACCACACTATATATATATTAATTATATATATATATAAATATTAATTTTATTATATATATAAAATATATAATATATATTAAAATATATATATATATATTATATGTAATTAAATACAACAATAATATTATATATATATATAATATTTTATTATTATATTATATATTAAAATAATTTATTATATATATATTATTATAAAAATTATATATATTTATATTTTATATTATTATATTTGTGTGGTGTGTGTTGTGTGTGTGTGTGTTGTGTGTGTGTGTGGTCTGTGTGTAATCTATTTTTATTAAATTTTATTATATAATATAATATTTATATTTATATATATAATATATTATTTGTATATAATGAAAGTATATATTTTTAATGTTATAAATATTATTTTTATATATATTATATTTATTTCAAAATTTTTAATTTTTTATATTATATTTTATTTTATTATTATTATTATTCTTATATAATATTTATATTATATTTATTATATATTTTATTTTTTATTATATTTATATTATATTTTTTATCTTATATATTTTTTAATTGTGTGTGTGTTTAAATTAAAATTTTTTTCAATTTAATATTTTTTAAAATAATTACAAATCCTTTTTAAAAAAAAGGGATTGGTTAATTTTTCTTTTCATTAAAATATATAAAAAAATATTTGGAAAAATCTAAGGAAATTTTTAAATAAACCACATTAAAAAAGAAAAAAAAAAAGAGAAAAAAAAAAGGAAAAAAAAAAAGAAAAAAAAAGAAAAAAAACCAAAAAAAACAACAAAACAAAAAATAAGAGAGAGAGGAAAAGAAAAAAGGGGGGTAGAGAGAGAAGAAAGAGGAAAAAAAAAAAAAAAAAAAAAGAGAAAAAAAAAGGAGGAAGATAGTATGGGGTAATTATATAATTATAGTATAATTAAATTAAAATTAGGAATATTTCTTTATTAAAAAAAAATTATATTTTTTTACTATGATTAATAATATATATATTAATTATATATAAAAATATATAATATATTATAATATATATAATATATATATATTATATATGGGGGTTTTGTGTGTGTGTGTTTGTGTATTATATAATAAACCCAAAAAAAAAAAAAAAAACCCCCAAACCCCCAAAAAAAAAAAAAAAATATAAAATATATATATATATAAATATATATTTTTATAAAAATAT
>NW_023655081.1:0-4354 GCF_015228065.2 Penaeus monodon
TAATAATAATTAAAAAAATTTTAAATGTTATCAAAAATTTTCTTTATTCTCACTTTTATCATCATTATTGTTATGATTAATACAATTCTGGGAATTTTATCATTATTACCCTAATAAATTTCCGAAATCACCAAAGAAATCGAAAAAGCGTCACTCTGGGTATATTCCAATTTTCATTTTCGAATTTTGGGGTTTTTCCCTTTTTTTTTTATATCCTTTTTTTATTATATAACTTATCTTATTATCATCATTATTATGTTATTTATCATTATTATCTTATCATCATATCATCATCATTATCATCATTATCAATTATTATCCTCATTATGCAATTTTATCATTTATTATTGCAATTTTATTATATTATATTTTGATAATTTTAAACCCAAATTAATAATATATAACAAAATAATAAAATAATAACATTTATAAAATAATTAACATATTTAATTCGTTTTTACTTAATTATTAATGTTATAATGATTTTTCTTATATTTCGTACAATAATAATAGAATAAACATATAATATAAAAAAATATTTAAAAACCAATACATATGTTTTAACAAATTTAAATTTTTAAATTTAAAATATATAATTTTATATTATTATTAATATTGTTATTATTAAGATATAATAATTTTTTAATAATACTAATAATTAAGATAATATAATAATATATAATAATAATATATAATAATAATTAAAATAAATAATAAAATAATATATATAATATTATAATTTTATAATATTCGAATGTTTCAAATTCTCTTTATTCTCACTTTTATCATTATTTTATATTAATACAATTCTGGTAATCTAATCATTATTTAATAATTCCGAAAACCCCAAAATCGAAAAACCGTTTTTGAGTATACTCTCAAAGCTATTTTCGCTAGATTTTCCTTTTTCGACTTTTGGATGTTTTTCTATACCTTTTTTATATTATTATGACAATTCCTTATTATCATCATCGTTATCATGATTATCACATCATTATATCTTATCATCATCATTATCATCATTATCATTTTCATATATTCAATTATTGATTATTATCATTATTGCAATTGTTATCATTATTATTGCAATTATGAGTTAATAATAATATTTTTCAATAATAATAACCACAACAATAATATAGTATACATATCATACAATATCGAATTTTAATTATTATTTAGATAATTATTTTAATTATTATTCTATTAATGTAATTATTAATGTTATAATAATTATTTTTCAATATACTACCAGTACAAATATAATAATGATAATAAAACATAAATAATGCTTAATAACAATATTATAACCCACTAGCATTTTATTTATTATACTTTACTTATTTTATTAATGTTATTATTACAGATATAATAAGATTTTTGGCAATTATACTAATAATTAAGATAATGTAATAATAATACATAATAATAATATAATAATAATAATATAATATAATATAATAATAATAATGATAATAATAATAATACTCATTTAATAATATTCAAAATTGTTATAAAATTCCTTTATTTCTCACTTTATCATCATTATTGTTATGATTAATACAATTCTGTTGAAAATTATTATCATTATTACCCTAATTGCAGGGGGGGGAAATCACCAAAGGAAATCGAAAAACGTCCATTTTGGAGTATACTCTCAAGGCTATATTTCGCTAGATTTTGCCGCTTTTTTCGACTTTTGGATGTTTTTCTTATACCTTTTTTATATTAATCTGGACACAATCCTCTTATTATCATCATCGTTTCATGATTTCATCCATATTACGTTATCATCTCTTATCATCTTATCATCATTATCATCATCATTATCCATCATTATTGCAATTATTATCCTCATTATTGCAATTGTTATCATTATTCTTGCACTTATTGGAGTTATAGTATATATTTTGCAATAATATAATATACCACAACAATAATAATATAATAACATAATAATAACAATAATAACGATTTATAATAATTATTTATATCATTATCTTAATTAGTATCGTTATATTATGTAATTATTACTTTATAATAATTATTTTTGCAATTATATAATACCAGTAAAAATAATAATATATAATAATAAATAATAATGCTAATAACAATATTATAACCACTAGCATTATTATTATTATACTTATACTTATTATAATATTGTTAATTATTACAAAAATGATTTTCTTCATTTGATATATGTAAATAATAATTTCATAATTTGATATTCATTATAATGAATATTTATAACTTTTTATAATAATTAATTAAATTCAAATTTATATCAAATTATCTTATTTATCATTTTTATCTTATTTTATATTATCATTTATACATTATTATCATCATTATCATAATAATATATCATATTTCAAATATTAAAATTCATTTTAATATATTAATATATATTTTGCAATTACCTATAACACTTAATGTTTATTAATACATTATTATTAATAATACGATTATTATTTTATCATATCTTATCAATTATATCTTATTATAATTATATGATATATATCATATTTTTAATATATATCATACAATATAATTATTATATTATTACAATTATAATTTTTATTCAATTTATACCAGTAAATTTTTATATACTATAACATAATATATTAATATATTATACAATAATAGATTTTATAATAATTATATTAATTATTTAATATATATTATATTAATTAATAATAATAATAATAATAATTAATTAATAATACATAAAATAATAATATAATAATAATAAATAATAATTTAATAATATTCAAGATAATATTTTTATTTCACTTTTATTTCATTATTTTATATTAATACAATATAATAATAATAATTATCTAATAATTAAATAATAATAATAATAAATATATAATAATAAAAATTTAATAATATTAAGTTAAAATTTTAATAATTATATATATTTATATTAAACAATTTTTATAATATTAAAATTTTACAAAATTTCGTTAATCACATTATCATCATTATGTATATTATAATCTAAATTATATCTATTATTCCCTTTTCGAATTAAGTATTTTAACTTTTTATTATATATCCAAAATTTTTTTTCTCAATTTAGTTATTCACATTTTAAGTTTTTCATTACATTTTTATATATATTATAATCTTATTATTCTTTTTTAATTATCACTGTTACATTATTTTTGCATATATTATATATATATATTTGCAATAATATATAACAAATTCAATTATAACATATTAAATTATTATCATTATTATTAATTATGATTATTAATTATATTTTTTGATGTATTAATTAAATAATATAATATATATTACAATATACAATACAAATTTATAATAATATTAATAATAATTAATTATACATTTACTTAATTACACTTTATATATTAATTTTTAGAATTATTACATTACAATATAATAATTTAATTAAACTAATAATCTAATACAATAATATAACAAGCATATTATATATACTTAATATATATTATTAATATTATTAAGATATAATAATTTTTTTAATAATTAAAGTTATAAAAATTCTTATCATTTTATATCATATTATTATATAATAAATCTTAATATTATCATATTACTAAATTAAATTATAAAATATTAAATGTTATTATTCTTTTCATTTAAATTTTTTTTATTTCAATTTTGTAATTTGAATATTATCTTTAAATTTAAATTACAAAATGAAAATCATTTTATATACTCGTTAACATATTTCTAATTATTACGTTTTTTTCATTATCAAATTTTTTTATACATATTTATATTATTAATTTAATATTCATTTTATCATTATTATTCAATTTATTATTTATATTTTTAATAAAAAATAACTACAATATATATATACATAATATAAATAATAACAGTTTAAAATTTTATCATATTAATTATATGTTATATTAATTTATGTATAATATTTCAATATACTAAGTACATATATATATAATAATACATAATTATAATAACAAATTTAACTAGATTATTATATTATACTTATACTATATATTTGATTATACAGAATAATAATTTTGGAATATACTAATAATTAAGATAATAGTAATCTATATATTATATTATTATATATATTTTATATAATAATATAATAATTTTATATATATAATATAAAATTAATAATTCAATGTATCAAATTTTCTTATCTCATTTTATCATATTTATATTTTATATTATCATAAATTTTATTATTATTTTCTAAAATTAAAACAAAGAATAAAAACTATTTTGGGTAAAAAACAATTTTGTAATTTGCTTATTTGGAATTTTCCTTTTTTATATTTTTCAATTTTTTATATATGAAATTCTCTTATTTAATCTTTTTAAATTT
>NW_023655082.1:0-2500 GCF_015228065.2 Penaeus monodon
CGCAAAAGGCTGTAATGAAAGCAAAGTGAGGGGAAAGTCCGTCTACCTGTCAGGAATGCTTCAAAGTTTGTTTCGAGTAATGTTTGAGTTTGAGTGTATGTAAGAGAAGTTTTATTCTGCACACTTTGAGGCTTCCATCCTTTACTGAGGGACAGATTTTTAAGCACACTCACTTTCACGGAATTTACATGTGTGTGTTTAAATATATATATATATATATATATAATATATATTTAATAATATCTATAATATATATATATAATATATATATATATATTATATACATGTGCATAACTATCCTATCTATCTATCTGTCTATCTTATATCTATATATGTTTATATGCATATATATATATTTATATATATAATATATATATATATATGGTATTAAAATTTTATATAAATATTTTGATTATTTATATATATATATTGTATATTTTTCTAATTTTATAATTATATATTCATCCTATATTTATATATTATATATATATATTTTATATTATATTACATTATATTTCATATATATATATATATATATATATATATATATAGTCTATATTATTATATTATATTAAATATATTATTATAATTATATATTATATTTTATATATATATATTATTATATATGTGTGTGTGTGTGTGTGTGTGTGTGTGTGTGTGTGTGTTGTGTGTGTGTCTGTGTGGGTGTGGGTTTCTATATGTATAGACATATATATAAAATATATATGAATATATATGAATATATACCTTAATATATTATATATAATATATATATCATATATATTATATATATATATATATATATATATATATATATTAATATATATATTATATATATCTATACATACATATATATATATATATTTATTATATATATATAATATAAAATTTTTATATATATATTATATGTGTGTGTGTGTGTGTGTGTGTGTGTGGTGTTTTGTGTGTGTGTGTATGTATAAAATATACATATTATATTCTATATTTAATCTATATTATATTATAATATTCTCTATATATCTATATCTATATATTTTTATATATTATATCTCTATATATATATATATTTATTGTGTGTGTTTTGTGTGTGTGTGTGTGTGTGTGTGTGTATGTGTGTGTGTGTGTGTGTGTGTGTGTGTGTAAAGATGTACATTAATATGACTATATATATAAATATATACATATTTGTCTCTCTATTTCCCTCCCTCTCTCACTCTCTCTTTCTCTCTCTCTCTCTCTCACCCCTCTTTCTCTCTCCCCTCTCTCTCTCTCTCTCTCTCTCTCTCTCTCTCTCTCTCTCTCTATATTATTATTATTTATATATAATAATATTATATATATTATATATATATATCTATACATATATATATATATATTATATAATATTATATATATATAAAAATAATAATATAATATATATATATATATATTATACTATATATCTATATATATATATTTCTTTTATTTATTACTTATTTTATCTATATTATTAATTTTATTTAAAAATTTTTATTTTTTTAAAATTTTTTATATTTTTTTTTTATTTTTTTTTAATTTAACCCTAATTATTATTTTTTTTTTTTTTATTTGAAAAAATTTTTTATTTATTATTTTTTTTATTATTTATGTATTTTCATTGTTCTATTTGCCTTTTAAAAATTTTTTTTATAATTTATTATTTTTTATCTTTTAAAACTTGTTCCTTTGTTTGTAAAAAATATAATTTTATTATAATAAAATATATTTTATTTTTTTATCTTTTTTTTTTTAATATTTTATATTTTTCCTATTTTTATTATTTTTTATCTTATTTATATATTACCCTTAAAATGTTGTAATCCTCTATATTTTTTTTTTTATTTTTGTTTTTTTATTTTAATTTTTTTGATTTTTTTTTATATTTTTTAATTTTTTTTTTCTTTTATCTCTTTTTTGTTTTTTTCCTTTTTTATTTTTGTGTGTGTGTTGTGTGTGTGTGTGTGGTGGTGGTGTGGTGTGTTGGTGTTTTGCGTGTGTGTCGGGGGGTGTGTGTGTTGGTGGTGGTGTGTGTGTGGTGTGTGGGTGGTGGGGTGTGGGTGTGGTGTTGGGGTTTTTTTTGGGGGTGGGTGGTCTTTTTTTTATGTGTGTTTTCGTAAGATGTAAATAATATTTTAATAATAATATATATATTATATATATATCTATATAATATAATAATTAATATATAATAAATTTTATTATTATATATTTATATATATATTGTATATATTATTATAATATATAATTATATATAATATATAATATATATATTATGCTTTGCATGGATATAATATTTTATATATTTTAATTAAAATATATTATATATATTATGTTAATAATATATTAATTTTAAAATTATATTCATATATTTATATATTATAAATATATATTATTAATTATTTTTTTAAACCCCACACCCCACAAAACACCCCCCCCACCCCCCACCCAAATATATAATATTTAAAAATTATTATATTTATAT
>NW_023655083.1:0-4353 GCF_015228065.2 Penaeus monodon
AAAAAATTAAAATAATAATATGAGATGAAAATAATAATGATCATGATGATGATGAAAATAATAATAAAAAAATTAATGATGAAAAAAAAAAAATGATAATAAAAAATTGGATGATGAATGAGATAAGATAATGTGATAAAAAACAATAATGATGATAAAATAATAATAAGGGAAGAAGAAAAAAAATAACAATAAGAGTAATCATCATAAATCATCATCATAAAAAAAATAAAATAATGATAATAAAAATAATAACCGACATTTTTTGGGGAAATAATTTTCCCTTTAAAAATGACTTTCATCAAGGTTTTTTTTCCTTCGAAGCATCAGTCCTTTTTAAATTGTAAAAAAACAAACAAAAAACAATAAAAGAGGAAAAACTATTAACATTTACTTAGCCCACACATTGCTAAGCGTAAAAAAAGTAAGTGTTAATATTTTGCCTCTTTTCAGGTTGTTCTTTTTTGTTTTTTTTCAAGAAACAATGAAAATAAACCTCAAGTACCAATAAAACCATATGAAAAAAAATTAATTCCCTAAAAGCAGACGTTTTACATAGGGGAATCATAGTATATTTATTAATGCATATGGCTTTTACTTTTTCCCTTACCCAGTTACATTTCATTTTCAAGGGGAAAAGAAAAAAAGAAAAAGAGGAAATGAAAAATTAAAAAGAGAATCTGCCCCTTAAAAGATTTAGCTGCAGAGAAAGCAGGGAAAATTTTAGGTAATTTATGTTGTTAATATGCTAAAAAGAGGCAAGTGAGAAGTTTTAAAAGACTTTGGAAGTCATAAATGTTTTTTTTTCGCGCTTAAACTTCAGTTCGCCGCAAGATTCAAAGAAACTTTAAAAGACGAAGCAGAAGGAGAACCAACTAAACTTTCGTTAAAAAACATTATCTTTTGTTTGTTAAAAAATCCGACCGATATGATATGTTGGTTCCCCCGGAAAAAAAAAATTTTTAAAAAAACCACCCCCGTGTGTGGGGGTTTATTCCCACACACAAACCCCACACACAAAAACCCCCAAAAACCCCCACACAACACACACACACCACACACACACACACAAACACACACACACACAAAAATATATATAATATAATTTTATATATATATATATATATATATTTTTTTTTTTTTTAAATTTTATATATAATTTTAAAAAAAAAAAAAAAAAAAAAAAAAAACCACAAAAAAAAAAAAAAAAAATTTTTTTTTATTATTTATATATAATATAATATTTTTATTTATAAAAATAACAAAAACAAAATTATAAAAAATAAATTTTATAAATTTTAAAAAAAAAAAAAAAAAAAAAAAAAAAAAAAAAAAAAAAAAAAAAATTTTAAAAAAAACATTTTTAAAAAAATATAAATTATAATTTAATTTTATATATAATATATATATATATATATATATATTTTTTTTTTTTTTTTTTATTTTTTTTTTTTATTTTTGTGGGGGGTGTTTTTGTTTGTGGGTGGGGTGGTGTGTGTTGTGTGTGTGTGGGTGTTTTTGTGTGTGTTTTTATGGGAAGAGAGAGAGAGAAGAGGAGAGAGAGAGAGAGAGGAAGAGAGAGAGGAGAAGGAAAAGGGGGAAAAAGAGAGAGGAGAGAGAGAGAGAGAATGAATCGTCTGGACACTGAACAAAAAAATCTTTCGTTGAGCTTGGTCGGTGATACTGCGACCAGCCCTTTTGATTCAGAGAAACTTGTTTTTTGGATTTTTAAGGCGGGCCAAGCTTTTTGGGTTTCAAGGTTTGTGCATTGTTTAAATATAAAATCTTTATTACTAAAAAAAATTGCCCCAAAAGATTTTGAAATTTATGTTTCGGAGGGGGTTTATTACCCAACTTGGACGTTTCTAATATTATTACAGTTTTATTTTCATGACTTGGTTTTATTTTTTTTTCTTAAAAAATACTTGAAAAATCAAATCTGTTTCACTTTTGCCCATCAGCTGAGCCGGCCCAGCCAATCATGACGCCCTTTTGGGGGACGTCCTTGCTCCCCCAAATACAGAAAGGGGCGTTCTGAGCAAATAGATTTGCTTCATTTGAATTCAGTCTTTGTTGCCCCCCCTGCCACAAAACAGGTTCTAGTTAGCGTCTCGTGGGAAATTTTAGGGAAAAAATGGAAATTCTTCGCCGTCCCCTTCTATTTTAACCCGTTTTTGTGGCATATTTGCGGAAAAAAAAATTTTTTCCTTTGTCCATTTTTTTTTACTTTTTTTGTAATTTTTATTTAAGAAATAGAAAAATTCGCCCCAAAACAAACACGCGATATAATGGTGAAATTTTTATGTTATATTATAATATATCCCGGGGAAAAAAGAAAATATATAATTTTTTTGTATTATATTATAATATATATAATAAAATAATATATATATATATATATATATATAAAATAATAATATATTTTTTTTAAATTTTATTTTATATTATATTATATAATATATATATATATATTTAAAATTAATATATTATATATTATAATATATTTTTAAAATTTTATGTACAAAAAATATGATGGGCAGGCAATTGTCAGGTAAAAAGGATTTTCAGCGTCTTGCGGGTCTTTTTTCCTTGAGCTACTCTGCGCAATTTGAAAAAATTTTGTTTAAAATATTTGTTTTATGTAAGCTGATTGTTAAGAAAGTTAGTAGCATACGCCTCTCTATTCCAAATCACAGTTCCCCAAAACCTTTTCCACATGTACGCCTGTTTTTAATTTGATGAAATCCCTTCCTTTTGGGCCCACTTTTTCGTTTGGGAAATTTTGTTTCAGGTTGAAATGGAAACCCCATCTCGGTTTTATTTGCAGATAATTTCAGATTTCATTCCACTTTTAAAAAATTGCGGGAAATGTCGTTTTCTTCCCTCTCAAAAAGATGGTTCAGTGTTTTGCATGCGTCCCCTGGGGCAAAAAACTCATTTCCCCTGCGGCGCGTCGGTCTTCTTTTTAAATGTGGACACAATAGTATTTTTTATCACTTGTTAAGGTTTTCGGCCACCCCTCCGTGGTCTCATTAACCATGTCCACCGGAAAAAAAGCTTTTAAACCACTCGGGAAAAACGTTTCCCTTTTTGCCAAAGACAATGCGTGCAGCATAAAAATTTCTTTTTTTCCCCAAGTTTCAAAAATTTAAATTTTAATCTCATTAATGAGAATTACACAAACATATATAAATACACACCACCCACACACACAAACCCAAAAAAAAAAAAAACAAAAAAAAAAAAAAAATAATATATTTTAATATATAATTAAAATATATATATAATATATAAATATATATATATATATTTTATATCATTAAAAATAATAATTTTTTTTTTTTTTTTTTATTTAATTTTTTTTCTATTATTTATATTATTTATTTATTTATTCTTTAATATTTAAATTTATTATAAATTTATATTATTTCTTTATAACCAATTCATTTAAGAATATTTTAATTAATTATTTAACTTATTATTTACAATTTTTCTCAATCATCTTTTTAATTAATTTTTTTTGCATGGCTTTTACAGGTCCCTGTGTATCTGATTATCATACTCATTCCCCCCCTTCTTTTCCCAAAAATTTTTTCCTCCCGGGTTTTGAGGCTCAACTACAAAAAATTTTTTTTTAAAACATTACTCCCTTTTGAAACTGGAAGGTTTTCTTTAAGAAAAATTACTCCTTTTTTTGGGGGAATTATCCCCCGGAGGTTGATCTACGCAACACTGGCAAAGGGATAAGCCATCTGGGTTTAAGGGGAAACCCGAATGGACAGCATTAACCTATTTCGTAAGTGTTTTGTAGATCCAAACAATCGTACAAACCGGATTGTACACTTTAACCCCTGTCCCGCAACTGCCCTCCTTGGGCGGATGAGGTGCTCCGGCTTTCTCTTTTTCCCCGGGGTAAACATCCACCCCTGTTTACGAATGTGTCCTTTTTATGCGGGGTTCCCCCTTTGAGGGGGGATTTAGTAGATGATGGTTTTGGGGATCTACTATTTTTGGGTGGGTTTTTATTCTTTGGGAGTGTTTGTTGTGGGGTGAGCGCACGGTAGGGGGGGTGCTGAAGGTAAAGTCGCATGCCGGCTCCCAACGGCTAAGGATGGGCAGTCCTTGTGTTTCTGTGTGTGTTTAGTGGGGAGGGGAAGCTCTGACTCGTACGTTTGTTTGAGATTTGCGAAGTTTGGCTTCGCCAGGGGCCTCTATCTATGGCCCGGCCGATCTTCGTCGTTTGGATTTGCGAAGTTTGTTCGCCCGGGGCCCTTTTACTTTTGGGGCCCCTTTTTGGGCCTGTGGTCAGGGGGGGGTTTTTTTATTTTTGGGTTGTTTTCTTTGGGGTTCTCG
>NW_023655084.1:0-4353 GCF_015228065.2 Penaeus monodon
CCCGGGATTTTGCCGGGCGATCACATGATCAGCCTGGGGATTCCAAAAGCGATGGAATCCACACAAAACGTTATCGGGGCCCGTTTTTTTAAAACGTACACGTTTATCCGAGTCTTTGCGTATTAACTGCCCCTTTGTCTTAGAGTGTTCAGACCCTGGAGAGCACTCTGTGAATCACAGAATAACCCCGAGTTTTGATTCATAGAAATTCGGTGGCCATATTTTCCTCCCAACCAGTTTGCGTAGTGCTAGCCCAGTCATAAACCCCTCCACAATCCTGGTGTTCAAATATTTTTTTTATATAAAACAAAAGACAACTGCTCTACTCCCAAACTGAAAGGCCCCCGTCATGTAGCTTCATATGCATTGGATAGATTTCAAGATGCTCATTTAAAAATTGAAAGTGATACTGTTAAATATGCAGGGGGGACACTACCCTTTTTGGGGGCAGTCGTATAATAAACTTAGGTCCGACATTTTCCAGGGGGGTATAAAACGTCCATGTGGGTTTAGTTATGGGTATGTTCAGCTGAGCTAATTGTTTACATATGGCTATCTGTAGTAATGAAGATTGGGTAGCTGAGTCCGCAGATTTTCTCCCCGTCTCATTTATGTTTGCTGACTTACTTTTTGTTTACTTTGGTGAGTTCAAGGTACGGCCTCTTGCAAGGAGGGGCCTACTCAAGCATATTTCTTAAAAAGTATGTGGGGGCAGCACTTTTTGCTCCTGAAAAGGGGAAATCACTACACTATGCTCGTCCGCTGTGGCCACGGCGTACAGTGGGAAAATTGTTTGTGGTATATGGTGGCTGTATAGGGAGGGCTGGGCGCTCTACTGGCCTAGACTGAGGCGCAAATCCGATAATGGTTGCACACTGTTGCATCCCATACATGTATCCATCGCCCTATAAAGGACTGCAACGTTCTAGGGAAAAAAAAAGAAGAAAAGAAATAATAGCATAATTAAAGTCAAGGAAAGCCGGCCGTTTGCACAGGTCAGCAAGTATCCTGGAGGCGGCTGCGTGCTCTGTCGACGTCCGCGAGCGGGAGAGCCAGGCAGGATCCACGGCTATCACCTTTTTATGCCGCTGCAAGGGACTGTCCCCCCGCCGAGGGAAGGGCCCCCCCGGCTCCGCTCCACAGTGAATGGTCCAGATCTGTCGATGAAATGCTGGCTCAGGCACGCGGGCGGGAGCTCGGCGGCGAGGAGGAGACTGGCAAGGGGAAGGGGCCCCGCGTGTTTGGTGTATGTTGTGTGTGTGGTGTGTGTGTGTGTGTGGTTGTGTGTGTGTGTATGTGTGTTGTGGGTGTGTTTGCGTGTGTGTGTTGGTATATGATGTATATTTATATTATATTTATTATATATATATAAAAATATAAATATATATATATATAATGCAAACACACCCCAAAACACCCCACACACCCCCACACAAACACCACACACCCACACACACCACCACACACCCACACCACACACACACACACACACATGTATGTGTAAAATATATTAATATTATATTAATATTATATATATATAATATATATATATTGTGGTGTGTGTGTGTGTGGTGTGTGTGTGTGTGTGTGTGTGTGTGGTGTGTTTTGTGTGTGGCATATATATTATTTTTAAAATTATATATATATTATATATATAATATAATTATAATATTTAATTTTATAAATTTTAAATTTTTTTATTAAAAATTTTAAAAATTTTTTTTTTTATATTTTATTATTATAATATTATACTATATATATAATTTATATATATTTATATATAATAATATATATATATATATATATATTAAAATATTATATTATAATATATATTAATTTAAAAATTTATATATATTATTTATATATATATATATAACACACACACACACACACACACACACACACCACCAAACACACACACACACACACACACACACCCAACACACACACTATATATATAATTAATTAAAATATTATAATTTTATTAAATAGATAGATAGATGTAGAAATAGATGATAGATAATAGATAGATAGATAGAAGGATAGATAATATATATACTATATATATATATATATTTATATATATATATAAATTTTTATATATATATATATATTAATATATAAGAGGAAAAGAGAGGGAGAGAGAGAGAGAGAGGAAAAAATCCCCGTGCGTGTGTTATATATGTATCTATCTATATATATGTATTTTAGGTGTGTGTGTGTGTTGGGGGGTTTTATATATATATATATTATATATATATATATATATTATTATATATATTATATATATATACATATATATATATATATATATTATAATTAAAATATATAATATATATATATATATATATATTATATATATATATATATTACGCACACACCCATGTGTGTTAGTATAAAATAAAATAATTTTTATATAAAATATATATTTTTATATATATATTATTTTATTATATTTTATATAATATATTATATTATATTGGGATATATATATATTATATTTATATATATAATAAAAAATTTTAATACTATATATATAATAATATTTTTTTAAAAAATATATTATATATAATTATATATATATAATTATATATATATATAATTATATATATATATATATAAATTTCACCCACCACCACCACACCTACATAACATAATTTTGATAGATCATATATACACACACGCCACGAGGACCTTTTCCCCTCTCTCCTCTCTCTCTTCTCTCTCTCTCTCTATATATATATATTTTATATATTATAATATATATATATATATAAGATAAATTTTATATTACTATTATATCATCTATCCTTTTTACTACATCATCTATCTTCTATCTATCTTCTATTATCTATCTATCTATCTATATATAAATATATATATATATATATAAATAAAATTTTATTGTGTGTGTGTGTGGTTGTGTGTGGTGTGGGTGTGGTTCTGTGGGTGTGTGTGGGTGTGTGTGTGTGTTGGGGTGATATATATAATATTTATAATATATATATAAATTATATATATATATATTTTAATAATATATTATTAATATAAAATATATATATATATATTATAAATATAAAATAAATATATTTTTATTATTAAATTATGTTCATTATAATTTTTAAATAATATAAAAAATATATATATTAAATATATATATATTATATATTATAAATATATATTAAATATATATAATATATATATATATTATATATTTTTAATAAATAATATGACCACACACACACACACACACAAACCACACACACACACCCACACACACACACACACACACAAATATTATTAATATAAATATATATATATATAATATAATATATATATTAATATACACATACATTTTGTGTTTTTGTGGGTTGGTTGTTGTGTGTGTTGTGTGTGTGTGGTGGTGTGTTGTGTTGTGTGTGGTGTGGTGTGGTGTGGGGTGCATATAATATTATATATATATATAATATATATATTTTTAATTATAATATATATTATATACAAAAATATACACACACACCACGCAAACACACACACACAAAACCATAACCACACACACCCACCACACACACCCCCACACACCCCCACACACATACAACCACACACCGCGAGGCCCTTTCCCCTTGCCAGTCCCTCCTGCCGAAAGGCCCCTCGCCCGCGTCCCTGACGCCACGCATTTCACAAAGATTGTCATTCACGTGGGAGCGGAGCCGGGAGAGGCCTTCCTCGGGGGTGGACAGTCCCTTGCGGGGCAAAAAGGGATAGCCGGGACCTGCTGGCTCCCCCGTTTCGCGACGTCGACGAGCACGCAGCCGCCTCCAGGATACTTTCGACCCGTGCAAACGGCCGGGTTTTCCTTGACTTTTTTTATCTATTTTTTCTTTTCTTCTTTTTTGTCCCTAGAAAGTTTCGTCCTTTATAGACGATGGGGCATGTATGGGATCAAATGTGCAACCATTATCGGATTTTCCCTCAGTTAGGCCATTAGAGCGCCCAGCCCTCCCTATAAAAAAGCCACCATATACCACAAACAATTTTCCCATGTACGCTCGTGGCCACAGTCAGACTGAGCATAGGTATGGGTTTCCCCTTCAGGGCAAAGTGCCTGCACCTATACTTCTTAAGAAAAATGTTGAGTAGGCCCCCCCTTGCAAAAGGCCTACCTTGAACTCACCAAATAAAAAAAAAAGTTAAATCGAAACAAAATGGAAAAGGGGGGAAAAAACTGCGGGCTCAGCCCCAATCTTTATTATACAGATCCAAATTTAAAAAATTTGCTCACGAACATACCCTAACTAAAACCTAAAAGGACTTCTTATAAAACCCCCGTTTTTTGAAAAAAAATGTCCCCCC
>NW_023655085.1:0-4352 GCF_015228065.2 Penaeus monodon
TTTTTCCCCCCCCAAAAAAGCTATGCCCTTGTTTTTAACTACCTTTCATCACAATGATTGCCATATCTTTTAAGACCACGTGGAATGAAGGCAGACTCCCTGCAGGAGCCGAGGAGCAAACACCTCGTTCCTCGGCGCAGCCCGTACTCCCATCCCCCTACATATAATAAAGGAGTCAAAACATCTTGGTCGTCTACCTTACAACCTAAGCTCGCCACCTACCATACTCTTGTAGGGCCCATCATTCCGGGCCCCCACAGTTGTGTGGATATATTTACAAAGCCACTGAGAAAAGTTTCGCAAGAAGATGCCCAAACCTCAACTGATAGGGTTTGAAACTAATACCCCAAAAAAAGTCTGAGGTCCTCGGAAAAAAAACAAAACCCTGCTGAAAATTTCAAAGATGTCTCGCTGAAAGCATTGCTGAAATGTGTATATATACATATATATATATACTATATATAATATATATAATATAAGATATATATATATATATATATGGTATATATATATATATTATACATATATATATATAATATATATATATATAATTATCTATATATATATATATATATAATATATATATATATATATATGTAAAATATATGTCTTTATATATCTATAAATATATTTACATACATATATATATATATATAATATATATATCTATAATATATATATAATATATATATATATTGCATATATGTATTTATTTATGTATACGAATTTACAAAAACACACAACCGGGAACAACCCACCACAACACACCACCCAACAAAACCCCCACACAAAACACCCCCCAAAACCCCAAAAATTATTTATATTATATTATATTATATTTTTAAATATATATATAATATTAAGGAAAATATAATTTTATATTAATATATATAAATAAAATTAATTTTTATAATTTTAAAATTTTATTATATATTTTATATCCAAAATTTTTATACTTAACTTTTTAAATATATATTCTAATTTAAAATTCAAATCATTTTATATTACTTATAAAATATTTTATATATTATATCCTTCTATACTTATAAATTTATAATTTTTCTCTCAATCTATCCCCATATTTTTCTATTATCTAGTAATAATATCTCTTCTATTAATATCATTTATTTTATAAATCTAATTTAAAATCTTAAAATTTTTTTATATTTCTTTTCCTTTATACTTTTTATTCATTTAAAGTTTTTTTTCTTGTTTTCCCAAAAGGGAAAACAAAAACCCAACCCCACACACCCCCCACAAACACACACACACACACCCCCAAAACACACACCCCCACACCCACACCCCACAAAACCCCTATATTAATAATTTTTTATATTTTTATAAAAATATAAAAATCTAAAAAATTTTTTAAACATTAAAATATTTAAATTTTTCTTAAAATTATTATTTATATAATTTTTTATTTTAAAGGAATTTAAGGGAAAAAACCCCCTCCCAAAATTTGTGGGTTTTTTTGTGTATGTGTGTTGTGGGTGTAAAAATATATATTGTATTATCTTTTATATATAATATAAAATAATATATATATATATTTTATAATTATATATATACCCTAAACCCCCCACCCCCCAACACCTACCCCACAAGTACAAATATTTTGTAATGTGGGACCTTTACTTACATTATATTATTATATATATATATAATTTTTATAATAAAATATATAATATAAATTTTATAAAATATTTTATTAAAATAACTATATATATATAATTTTTCTAGATATAAATATCTTATATATTTTTATATTAAAATATATATTATATATATATTTTTATATAATATACATATACATAGATTATAATAAAAACCCTAAAAATATATATAAAATAATTATTTTAATTTTAATTATAAAATTTTATTTTAAATATTAATACTATATATTTAAAATATAATTATATATTAAATATTATTATTTTTTTGGTGTGTTTTGGTGTGTGTGTGGGGGTGTTGTGGTGTGTTGTGTGTGTGTTTTGGGGTGTTGTTTTTTTGTAAAACTCGAAATAAAAAAATAAAATAAATTTAAAATAATTATTATTTTAAAGATATATAATTTTTAATTTTTAATATTTTTATATATCCATATATTTTAAAATAAAATATATATTATATATAATTTTATTTAATATATTAAAAATATCTATATTTATATTTTAATAATTTATATAGTATTATATATATAAAATATATATTATTAAAAAAAAACCAAAAAACCATCCTCTTTTCCTCTATAAAATTATTTATTTAATATATATTTAAAATTATATTAAATTATTATATATATTATAATAAAATAAATATATAATATTAATATTCATATTTTTAATATAATTTTTAAAAAATTTGATATTTTCATATTTCTTTTTTATTTTTCTATATATCTATATTTTATTATTCCTCCTCAATAAAAAATCATAAAAATTACTATTATTATCAAAATATTTTCTCCCCCTTTTTTTATATTATATATTTAAAATAATCTTTTTTATTTTATTTATTTTTTTTTTTATTTTTTATACCCCCAACCCCAAAAACACACACACACCACACCCCAAACACACACCCACACCAAAACCACACCACACCCACACCCCATATATATCTTAATTTTTTTTATATCTATTAATATTATATTTTAAATATATTATATTAAAAATTTTATTATATTATTTTCTATTTAAAATTTTTATATATATATATTAAGTTTTATTTTCCCCTTTTCTTTTTTACTTAAATAATTTTATATATAATTTATTATATTTCTATTTAAAATATATAAAATTTTTCTATATTATAATATTATATAAATTTATATAATATTATTTAATAATCTTTTTATATTTATTTTTCATTTTATATATTTTAATTTCCTAAAATTTATATATTTTTTATTTTATCTTATATTATATATTTATATATTATATATATATATAAATTTATTAAAAATTTTTATAATTAATAATGGGAAGTAAATAACCCCATACCATATTTTTTACTTTTGTGGTATGGTGTTTTTGGGTTTTGGGTTTTTGTAAAGTATTATATTTAATTAATATATAATATAAAATATTTTATATATATATATTATGATAATTTTTACTATATATATATAAAACACACCACACCTACCCCACCCAAAACAAATATTCGTTAAAATTTTTTACTTTTCTTACATTAAATATTATATTAATTTTATATTTAAAAATATATAATATTTTATTAAAATTAAAATTTACCTATATTTCATATACATATATAAAATTATTATAAAATATTTTTATTTAAAAATATATAATTTTATAAAATAATAATTATATAAATTTGGGTGGTGTGGGGTTTTGGGGGTGTGTTTTGGGGGTGTGGGGGTGGGGTGTGTTGTGTGTGGGTGTGGGGTGGTTTTTTGGTGTGGTGTTTTTTTGTATAAATCGTAAAACTAAATAAAAACCAAAAAAATGAAAATAATTTTTATTTTATATAAAATCTTTAAAATATATATATATTTATTAAAATTTTTATATAAAATTATTCCAAAAATTATATTAAAATTTTTATAAAAAAAAAAAAAAAAAATATAATATATATTAATATATATTAAATTTAATATATTTTATAAAATTTTATATCAAAAATTAAATTTTTTTTTTTAAAAATTTTTAATATAAAATAAAAATTAAAAAATAAATGAATTTTATATATAAATAATTTATGGAATATTAAAAATTTTAAATATATAAATATTATATAAAAATATATATAAAAATATTTATATATAATAATAATATATATATATATATAATTAAATTTTATATTATGTTAAATTTTAATTTTATTTTAAATTTTTGATATATTTTTTACATAATTATTTTATATTTTTATAAAAAAATATATTTTTTTTTTTGGTTTTGGGGGGTTGTGTTTTTTGGTGTGGGGTGGTGTGTTGTTGGTTTTGGGTGTGTGGGGTTGGTTTTTTTAAACGTATACATAAAATAAATTCATTAAAAGGGAAAAATATATATATATAATAATAAAATTATATTAAAATATATATAAAATATATAATTATAATTAATATTTTTCATATATATATATTTTATATAAAATATCTATATTATATAATTATAATAATATAAAATATATAAAATATAATATATATTTTTAATTTTTTTAAATTTATTTATTATATTCTCCTATATACTTATTTTATAATATATAAAAATTAAATATTTTATTTAAATATATATATATAATATAAAAAATATAATTCTAAATATTGTATTTTTTTCTATATAATTAAATATTTTAAAATTCAATATATATTAATTATATAA